>NC_037597.1:15542974-15622974 GCF_003073045.1 Pomacea canaliculata
ATCTTAATTTTAATTTGATCTTCATTTTTGATACATTTTCATTATTTGCAGCTGTGTTCCAACATGACATGGCGTATTGACCACTCACAGGTGAAAATGGATGCTGGAGGCCTTGTATTTAGCAAACAAGTTGTTTTAGCTTTGTTTTGGAGAATTAATGTCTTTTAATTCATTTAACTCAAGTCATTTGTATAAAAAGTAATTGTGATCGTGTTGCTGTAAAAGTGACTAACAAGTCTTTGCGACAATGAGCATCGATCAACGACAGTTTGATGGAAATGTCTGTAACATCAGGTGCGCCCCATCCTTTCAAACTCTGTGAACTTACAGGCTGTCAGCAGCCAGCAACAAAGTAACCACTCCCTTGCCTTTGTTGCCAGCAAGGATGAGGACGACTGTAGACCTCTCCTGCCAGACGGTGTAGGAGCAGACAACCCGCTGTTTGGGATTATTTGTCTTTTATCTTCAAAAAATCGTCGCCATGGGCCAGGTACCAGCGCCGCCCGCCCACCAGCCTGCCGTCCGTCCGGCCGTCCTACCTTCTTTTTTTACCGCTGAGGTAAGCCGCAGCTAACGACTGGCTTCTTGAAAGCGAGAAAGAAAGAGGATTGAAAGAACGAACGCATACCCAGTGTGGCACGCGCCAGTCGATCACATGACATGATGCCGCCCGCCAATCAGGTGCGAGTTCTCACGTCGCGAGAGACGCTAGAGTGGCGGCAGCTTGTGACGTTCGCACGCTGTTGTAGCATGGCCACCGCTAGGTGGCGCTATTGAGGCTGTTGCAAATTTGTGTTTTGTCACAGGGCGAAGTAGGGCACCGCTTGGCACTGTAGTTTGAAGTCTTCAATGGCGTACAAAGCAGACTCCTGCCGGGTGGTTAAGTACTTATTTAATCGAGCTGCCATGATGCTGCTTGAAACCATCTTGCTGCCTGCCTCCACCTGTGTTTAGGGGACATGTTTACTTTGTGCTCACCTAAGTGTTCTGGGAAACATTTTCACGACAGGCGGTAGTCACGGTCTTGTCACAGAGCATTCACAGACTGAACGTGCACGCGCTCATACACATTAAATATTCTCACACATATTACCACACAACTGTGTGAGTAGGCAAGGCTAGTGTACAAAAAGTACATGCACGTGCAGCCAGGTAAACACACACTCTCTCACATATAGTTTATCACACACACTCTCACACACAATGTCATACAAATTAGCAAAAGCAATAACCACACATGCAATAATCAGAAATATACATGAAAACAAACTTACAAAAGTAAGCAAACACAATAACTAGAATTAATCCATTGTAACTAATTTGTAAAGAGGAGGGAGAAGACACGGAGTCTGATGTTCGGCAAGGTGTACTTTAACTTCACACTTATTCTCAGGGTTTTGTCATACCCACGTGATAAAGTTCTATTCTGTCCTGTCATGTGACTGTGGCGGACATATCGTCACTTCCGTTCGTCCTGCAAAGGCTTAAGACAGACTATGTGGAAAGTCTAACTGTTTTGGCATTTATTAGATTATTAACACAATTAAATTGTAAATACAATCGACAGCTATGTAAACAAGGCATAAATATAAAATAAATATACTTATAAATACACGACTGAAACAAAAGCACGTACACACTCACTACACACAACACACAGCAGCAGCAACACAACAGATATCTGTTATAAAGACTCTGATATGTTTTCTTGTATTCTTGCTCTGATGTAGCAGTCACTCTCCCGTTGCCCGGGAGCCGTCTAGGTCTGTGGCGATGCCATTATGGAATTAGCGCTGATTTGATCAGGCGGTGATCACACGGATGGGCAAGGAAATTGCAAGAGGTGATGTCATGCCTGGCATTTTGCAAGGGCTGTAGAAGAAACTCGGTTGTGAAACATGATCAGGCAGGCCGACAAAAGACTCGTGTAGATGCATGTTGGCGTTCTTCACTTCCTCTGCGTTACACGGCCCCCACACCACTGTCACCACCTCTAACACCACCACTACCACCACCACCATTGTGCACTATGGACTGTCGAGAAAGTGAAGGTAGCATAGGCTGTGGACTGTTAGAGGACACCTCATGGGTAGCCTTGCAGTGCATCCCACCCCACCACGGTACCACTCACCCACCCCTTTACCCCTGTCTTCAAGACCGAGAACCGATCGCCGACCCTCCCGGTCAGATCAGGATCTGAAGAACGAACTGCATCCTTTATCATCAGGATCCATTTGTTGCACAGAAAACTAGTTTCTAACTACTTGGGTACCTGGCTGACACTCGACCAATGTGTGTGAAGAGTTCACTGTGTCACAGGCAGCCAGTCACGTGCTTTAATGTCGTTAGATGTTGACAACAGCCTCCCACAGCACTGCGCCTAATGAGCGGGTCAGGAGCTGTTGACAACAGACTTGTAGTACTGGCCATGTGCTCTCTCTCTTTTACATTTCTGCTGCTGACACTGATTAGCGAGAGACCAGGGAAACAGATGTGAAATATTAAGTGTCACATGCTCCACAAAAACATCGATATTGGCAATACAACGATGACTTTTGTAAAGTGTTTTTACCACACAGTCACATCACTCGACACCCTGACTCTCACTCCGTCCGTCTACATATCGGTCAGTCCGTCCATCCGTCTGTCTGTCACACGGTTTCTGAGTCTAGAGTTTGCTTTTGTGTTTTTGTTTGGGGAATGGGAACGCCAAGGTAAATGTGAAGCAGGGAGATTTTTGTAATCCCTGCCTATTTACGCCATCTACCAACAACATGACCATAGGCTGAGGCAGTCTGTTGGTCACGTGACGCAATGGAGGAGGCACCATCCTGAGACGAGAAGGATGGAAGAATGATGGGGCTGTATGTATCCTGTCCAATTCCATGTCTCGTAAACGTCAGCTCCATTGTCGCCGCGCTGATGACCTGCTGACGCGCCTAACAAGAGAGATCTGATGTTGCACGAGTTCAACTTAAAGTAAACACTGCGGGCACGCAACCCTGCTCCCAGCTTGTGAAGACCTTGTCAGGGGCAGGCAATCCTAACTTGGGTTTTACCACTCACAGCAAAGATGCTGCGAATTTGTAAAAAGCCAAAAATTGATTTCTCGTGTTGCCCGTGATGTGTGCCCATTGGAAACCGCTTCTGGTTTGATGGCGTATTTCCGCCCGCACGGAGTGCCGGTCTGGGCCTGTCGGGCATGAAAGCTGCAGGCACTGAGCGACTACACCCACACTACATGGGCCTCTCACAGTCACAGCTACACACTTCCCACTCTACAGTCACAACTACACACGTCTCACTCTCACAGTCACAACTACTCACTGCCCACTCTACAGTCGCGACTACAGGCCAGAGAGGAGACCGCTGTCTATTCCAGCGGAAAGAGAAAAATAAAAAAAACTTCGCTCGCTGTTAGGCCATTGTTACAATTATTTCAATAAAACCTTGGTTAGTACAATAACGTAAAAACTGAAAAAGATAGAAAAAGAAATAACAAAGCTTTACCCAATTGATTTTAATGAATACATGTAAGTGAAACGCACATCCTGATCCCCTCATAAGCACAAACACGCAAACACATTCACCGACATACAAACATGATGTAAACAGATTTTGTAGGCTGCGTGGTGTGTGTGAGTGGTGAGTGGTGAGTACCCCCACCCCCTTGACCGTGACCTCTTGGTGATGAATAGCGCGCGGACTCTGAACTTATGGCAACAAACCTCACAACACCGAGTTCGGGTCTGAAACAAGAGGCCATTCACGTGGGAGGATTGGTTAGAATGTTCCGGAAACTACGCCAGAGTGAACTTTGCATAAACATACTTAACGACTTTAGCGGTTGTAGCACATTTCGTTATTTTAAATCAGTCTGTTGTAGCACAGTTAGCTATTTGGGAAATCTTCTGTGAATCAGACTGTTATTGTTTCGTCTCTTGATGTTATTATCATATCTCCTGCACACAGATCATGAACAGTTGGCTCTGCATGATCAACGTGGAGCTACGGACAAACAAACAACACGAGCTCAAAGCAGACAAGTAAGATACCCTAGCCACAGGTCCTGTCTCTGCAGCCACCTTCAGTCCATTGTGAGTGGCACAGCGGTCGTATCCCGGAAACAGTCGCCTGGTCTGCCCACGATCACTGGCGCCCCCTACTGGGGCTGGACCGGAGCAGCAGATGGTCAGTAGTCAGGGAAGACAGGACTGATAACTCGCCGACGACCGTTGTGAAGCAAACACGGGTGGGGAGAGGGAGGTTGAACAGCCCGTCCTCCACCTTCGTGGCATCACATGATTCTTGGAGTTAAAAGAGTTTGAGATCCGCGACGTGTATGCTTGACCGGGTACGGGTACATGTGACGTCATCCTATACAGGTACGCGGTGCGCCAAGCGCTTGAGATCCAGCGACAGCAACGCGTAAGCACGGGAAGTAACTGTGCTGCGAAACTTTGTCGAAGTGAGATCCCTTTGGTAGAAAGTCGACGGCAACTACTCGATCTGTGGCAGATGACGATTCCAGTTGAGTTTATGTCAACGTACAGCCGTACCTCTGAGGTTTTACTTCTCGGGCTTAGCTACACCTGTCTGTCGTCGCCATTTCTTACCTGAAACAACGCGGACGAACCGTACACTGACAGAAAACAAATGTGATATGATCTTTGCACTTTTAATTTTTTTTACAGTTTTGCTTTACGCTTTACAGCTTGTCTGTTTGCCTTCTTCTATTCCATCTCATGGACACACACCACACACACAACCACACACGTATACAAAACAGTGCAACACACGCAGGCACACGCACACGCCAAGCTTTGACGAGACATGGCCGGGGAAGACAAGAAACAGGCAGCCCAGACATATGTGTTTGCTGGAATGATTGCTCCTGCCGGAAGTTCATCATATTATACAGTACTTATCTGCTGCAGCAAGTGCGTCCTCTTGAAGCGCGTGTGACCTCTTGCCGCCTGTGTCCTCGTGTCGAGCTGACCTCCAACGCTCGCCGCCACACAGCGCTGACAACAACCGGGCTGCATGACGTCAGCATTGTTCTTCTCCTTTGATGTCTTCCCTGCTCCCCCACTCATCTCTCTCTCTCTGCTTCTCAAAATCCATATATATCCTTTTCCTCTTTTGTTGCTTTACCTACATTTTAATGTGATTATCCTACCCCCGTGTATCTTATCTGTACCCACTGTTTCATACGCACCTACCAACAGCTTACCCAATCAAAACACATACACTCGACACACACACAGACGCCTACTCAACTACTACAAACATTCGCACTCATGTTTTCCGCTCACTCCCTCACCTACCCACTCATATGTGCTTATTTCTGAACTTTAGATAAAAATTCGTTCAGATTACTTTCAGCGAAATGAGGAAAGCATTTGATCCCTTGAAAGGTTTTGGCGCAGTTACTACTCGGGTATTTACCCGGTCAGATCGACATTCACAGGCTGCGCCATGCGACACACGCGAGGGGACAGACACACAATCGCGTTTCGGAAATTGCTGACGATTGGGCTCCACAATTTTCTGCGACCCGCTCCATTGAGGTAATGTTTAGTCGGTGGCCATCTTGTTAACGAGAATTGTGGGATAAGCCATGGACTGCCACTAAAGCATTAATGTTTTTCGATAACATCCACAGACTTTTTTTTTCACGGCCGCGAAATTTGTAAGGTTCTGTAAATCGCATTTCTCTTTCTTTCTACTTTTATTCTTTAAAATGGAATTTGTTTTGTTTTGCCTTGTTAGGCTTTTCATTATTGTTGTTGTCGTCCTGTTGCTGTTTCTTTCTGCTACTGTTGTATTTTTTGGAATGTATGATGCATTTTTTTCGTTGGATAATGTAAGACTGAAATTGTGAGTAGTTTTTCTTATCACTGTTTTCATGTCTGACTAGCACGAGTAAACTTTATTTCCTTTTACAGTGGCTTACACGCGTTAAGGATTGCTGGCAAACGAATTTTCCACGTGACATGCTAGAATGAATGATTATTTATTGCTTCATTGTAAATAAGATGCTTATTACTCATTTTTATTTGATATTTAATGATTATGGGTTGAATATTTAAAGGATAACACGAGCGCTCTTCACACTGTGTCTGGTCTGTTTGCTTTTGCAGAGGATTGCATCTTTTCGAATTGAGTTGATGTAGATGATGCTATTTGTTTTAGAAATGCTTCCTTTTCGTTACTTTCTATTTTATCGACAAATCCAGGTGTGATTAAGACAAAATCATCAATGTAATATTTTCTGTGCCTCTTCGTCATGAAACACCACGGGAATATGTTTCTGTGATACTTTATACTCTATTTCCAGTGATTTTCGCTGAGCACTCGTGTTGTACTTTAATACTTAAAGACGATTTTTGAAATTGTGGTTTTTTTCAGGCTTGCCAGAAGATCTCTGCTGAACATTTAAGATTTACAAAGATAATAGAAATGGCAATAAGTGATAATTACAAAGGCGTTAGAGGCGAAACTTTCTTAACAGACGTGTAATACAGAAGGTTAAATAAACAGGTTGTTGTCCATCACTTGCTTCTAGGCGCTTGAATGACGCGCACAACTACTTAACTTCAAGGCGTATATGTGTTTGTGTTTGTGTGTGTGTGTGTGTTTACCGGCATATCAACAGAATAATTATGGCTTTAGCTCTGCGGACTGGACGAGTGCTTCCCTTAGATCAGCGCATGCGCGTTGTAAGTTAGATGATTCTGCGTTGTAATTCGCAGTCTTTCTTCCGCTGTATTGGCTATGATCCCCTCAAACCGTCCAGGATGGGGATGAACCATCTCGTCATCATCCCAGGCTGTCTATGAGTTGTGTCCCTTGGCATTACCGGGTAAATTTACCAAGGGCCTGGCTGGCGGGACAGTTCATTACCACGCGCCTGGCTGATGGGCTCGTCCATTACCACGCGATTGGCTGGACGGCGACACCGGAAGTGTTCGCGGTGCTGACTGCGCTGGTTTCTTTGCGCATTATCGCGCTGTTTAGCATCAGTCGCCGGAAATGTCTCGGGCTACTTCAACGTTTTTTGTGTACTCTACCTGCATGACCTCACCTTGCGCTGTCACGTGGTCTGCGGCGCGTGCTTGTGTTCGTGGACGTCGGCTGCTGCAGACAAAGTTGAGCCCCTGGACACGTGAAGTCGTCGCGATGTGCCAGCACAACACCATACGAACAGGTAGTGGTGACTTTGGAAAACTTGTCAAATAAATAAAGGCTGTGTGGTCACGAGGAATCTCCGCCGGTCAGTCTTTGTCTTTCGTGGTGTCGTCTTCGTTTGGCCACCGGTCTCCCCAAGTAACCATTCGTGTATAACATACTGCAGATCAATCTATAATATTCTAGTGATTATATCTACAATAGAAATTACCTATAATATTCTAATGATGATATATATATATAGTGATGATATCTATGGTATTCTAATGATGATATCTATACTATTCTAATGATGATATCTATTATTAGATAGCGATCATATCTATAATATTCTAGTGATAATATCTAGGATATCTTATTGATGATATCTATAACATTTTACTGACAATTTTCGATATGCTAATACTGTGACTTTCATTGCGTCTCAAATGTGAATACGAGAAAATAATTGTCCGAATTGGATAGACCTACAGTAAAAATTAGGTAGGCACCACGTGGTTGGAGTAAGCGTTCTTGCAAGTTAGGATTATTAAAAATAAATACTTTTTGACAATCAAATGAACATCAAGTATAAAAATATATTTATAAGCTTCTTATTAGTCTGTATTGGTAAAAAAAATCATTATGAACTCGCGCCACGTGCATCTATTTTTAGCAAACGCAAAAAGGAAGACTCGATAGTCATGCAACATGTGAGCGAGACTGGCTACATGCTGGGCAACCAAGGTTGAATTATAAATCTTGGCAGTTCATAGGTTCTCCAGTCTCTCGATCTGGCCAAACCACTGGGCATTGGGCAACCAAGCTGACAAGATATCCTTAAACTTTGTCCAAGCCTGTCCAAATCTTGTCTTTGCTAGATAAACAGCAAATCTAATATTGTTAGTGTAAAGTTTTGTGTTTCTTTCTGAGAACTTCCTTGAGAAATATTAACTTCATCATTTGTGAATACACTTTCAGATCAAAGTACAAATTCGTCCGACAATTTTTAGCAGGATGACTTATTTGCACTACAGAGGTGCCATCACCTACAAAAGCTACCAAAATACCCTTTGGTGATGTCACATCTACTAGTTCTTTGATATGATCTTGGGGGATGAAGTCACAGTCAATAAGGAATTTACAACCATTTTCTGAGATCGCCTAGCTGCAGTGTATCTATAAGTTTTCATGGAGACCTGTAGCATCAGACCTGGTTCTGGAGACTAGCTTGCTAAGATAATCAACTGTATAATCACTCCTTGCCAACACCTGCGATATACACAATCGTGAGAATGAAGTTTAGACAGAGGACATTTTTCATCATCAATATTCATCAGAAAGCAATTATGTCTCTAAAGTATTGTGAAAATAATCCGTTACTCGCCGTACATCACGGTGAAAATCTGAAAAACGATTTAACAGCACATTGTTAACTAATTCAACTCTTGGCTTTGGCGGCCATCATCGTCTTCGCTTGGTGGCGCTCGCTTCGCTGTTACCACGGAAATTTCTAAATGATGGAAATCATTTTGTTATATTCAGTATCGTAGGTTAGATGACCAAAAATCTCGATTATGAATAGAACACCACGTTGATTAGCCAGCCTGCTGTTGACACGACACTCCGTGCTTACAAGTGACACAAAGTTAAATGTCGGTCTTGTAGACAGTTAGCTCTATAATTCATGTATTCTAGGCTCACTAGATATATTTGCATTCAAACCAGCAACAAAAAGATTTGTAACCAAACTATTGTTTCCATTTTCATCATGCTTTTGCTTATAAAATGTTTACTTTTCTTAACGGATAACGGTGTCTTTTCTTTGCACTGTCGATTGCTAAGTCACTGTTCTATTTTTTAATGTTTTTAAACAATAAATTCTTTGCAAAATAAAATCTTACTGTAATTTTTGTTTGGTCAGTTCTAAAATTATTCCATCATGTACAGTTTATACAAGCGATTATTTCAGGGAATTCCTTAAAGGTATGTAGCATTTCATTTGTTATTTTGCCTATCCGATTGCAGGTAGGAGGAGATGTGAATATATTCTGTAAATTTTAGCATCTGAAACACAGCAGCTTATTTATTATCTAATTTCAATTATTTTAATTATTCAAGTAATTTCGATTAGCTCCTATAATTAGCAAGTCCTGCAAAATCTCGTTCCCATGAGCGAATAGCAGCCGGTGGCGTCCGCGCCGTGTCTCGGTAACCACGTGATGGACAGAAGGTGGAGTGTATAATACATTAGGTTCATCAGACAATCTTCATTTATCGTGTTCTAGGAGCAAAGACGACTGTGAAACACTGTTCTCTAGCCTTGACGCTGTTAAAACTTACGTTTCAATCTGAGGATTGTGAAAGTTCAAAACCCAAACATAATATACTCAGGCAGCAAACGACGAAAAACGACCTCGCAATACCACGTGGTAAGAATTGTTGGTGTTTGTCAAATTTTGCATACTGCAGGTGATCGTTACAATTTATGTTTGTCCGTTTACTTACCTTCTGCCACAAAAGCCTCAAGTGGGACAATTTACCATTGAGACTGATTTGTTCGTTGACATGAACATGGCTGCTCATATGGTTACTTGTATGAAAAACAAATTAAAAAAAAAAAGGGAAAGCAGAGATTTGTTTTCGCCGGTCACAGCTATAATACCATGAAGCTGAATGTGAAGTACATTTATATAAGGTCAGGTTTTTGTGCAGTCACTCTGTGTTGTTGGAGGATAAAAAGCATACTTCTCTATAGCAGGCACGTATCCTGGAAGAAGGTATACACACTTATTTTGTCAGTGTTTTTGTGAGCATTCTTTTATGTTTTATGTTTGATTTCTTGGTGTGTTTTTCCATTTTTATATCCACAGTACTAATAAATTATACGAAAGTAGTCTTTAGTGCCTGATATGTGTCATTATTTGACATGTCTGTAAGCCACACAGTCAACAGGCCATACCCAAAAGGAATAACAGGAAGATGGTCCCATATAGTCAGCAGCAAAGACGGAGTTTTCTCTTCAAAATGCTCTATTCTCAAACTTCACTTGTTGCTTTAACAGCCTACATTTTGTCAACAAAATTCTGTTGACAAAGATAATCATCAGTTAGAAAGACAGACTGTGACTACGCGTGAGTTTAGAGCGTTTCGCACACCTTTTCCATTTGCTTTCAAATTTTTATAATGCTAGCAATTAGATGGTCGTACAAGGTACAAGCCACACCTGCAGAGCCCAGTAGCAGTTAAACCCTTCTAATTGTTTGCTGTCAGTGGTCTTTTCCTGCTGCGGGAAGATGTCATCCAGGTGTGGTTGTACACAACTAATCAGATTTTTTACTCTTGGCATTAGTCCGAGTGCTGTATTCTACTTTTCACTTGTTCAACTTCAACAGTAGTGATACTGTTATTTTGGGAAAGTTTTCTTTCTCTTAATCAAAGAAATGGCACTATATATATATCGATGGTTGAGAAAGGTATTTTAAATTTAGTTTTTTAATTGCTTTGAAATTACACATTTTCAAGATCCATGTAATTTTGTGTAAGGAGCAAAATGTGTTTTCTGTCAATACGTAATCTACATTGCAGTCCGAGGGCGGAGTGCGGCCGATGTGACACGGAAGAGGTTAAACTGCGGATGATGTCATGGGTATTAAAAATCAATGAGTGGGTAGAACACGCAAGCATCGAACGCGGGTCACAGCACTTGTGCCACCCGATAGGAATGCTATATTTAGAACAGTGATAAATTGTAGTTACCGCCATTGTTCTAAAGAAGAATACGAGGTATAATTGATGGCAAGAAGCAAGGACTGGGTAGATGTCATAAGACTTGAAATTTTTGTGCTTGTTCAGGTAGCTGTGTGTGATGTGTCCGCAGGTACACAGGTAAATAGCGACCCCATCGTCTGCTTTGAAGAGTTGGTGCGGAATTCGATAGAATGTCCGACAGCAGGTTCTCCTGTGGAATGAACAAGAAAAGCGCCGGGGTGCTATTATCTAATCTTCTACAGAAATCGTTTGATTGATTTTTTAAAATAAAAAATTAACCTCGAGGCCTGCAAGTTTTCAGCACTTGGACGCACCGGATGTGACGTCATGTGCTGCCGACCAAGCAGCACTTACAGAGCGGACGCGGTGCAGCAAGGGACGTCCCGAACAGGTCAGACCTCAAGAGGTTTGTTTGTTCGAGTACTCGTGGAGGGTTCGTAATCGATGGTTGGCTGATAGCGTTGGACAGGCGCATACGACCCGCGAGCTCGTTACGGGAATAGACCAAGGTCAGATTAGTCCCTCACACTAATGAGCTCACCCGCCACTGACCCGCCGGCACTTCTAGATACAAGTGGCGATGACAACACCACTGCCTGAGTCGCAGATAAGCGTAAATGTTGATGATGGATGACGATTTTCATGATGATAAAGAATGAAGCTGAGGATGTCATGGCGACAATGATGGTGGTCTTAACAGATGACTGCTAAAGTTAGAGCTGAATATGCTGACAACAATATAGATTACTGAACAAACAAGAATACAACAACAAAGTACTTAAACTCGAGTAATCTTTATCCTTGCTCGGGCGGGATGTATTTTTTTAAATTGCATGCTTCGTTGTCCGTTAGGCTATCGGTTCCTTTCTAGTTGCTGTGAGCAGAAAGTACCGAGGATAAGGCGCTCTATACGTCATATTCTTATTGTTTTCGGAGTTGTTAATAGGTTATACAAAGCTAGATAACAAACCATACAAAACAATGCGCGTGCAGACACAGAGAAAAATGATTTATATGAGGCAAAGCAATAAAAAGCGAACAAGGGTCAAATCTCTATTGAGCAGAAAGAAAATTAACTGAAACGTCACAAAGGGAAGCCAAGGTTTGGGAAATCGCTACAATTTTCATTTTATTCTTTCTTCCCCTCATGTCACCCTTTGATCTGGGCCTTAGGGTAATGTACGAGCAATGCAGGTGTCACAGAACTACCTATCGATAGACTTATCGTGTCACATTGCAATTTATTAAAATTGTCGTCTGCTTTCTCGATTATTTCAAAGATACGGAACTAACAGTTATAAATAATTCAAAATGGCTCGTGTGGTGAGAAGCGCTGAATTCACTGGTTGCAGTGTGTACAATCCATCTGGAATTAAATGGTTGGCGTGGATGACCTCCCAGACTGCCATCGTGTATAGAAGATCTGATGATATGCAACGTATACCACTTAATTCCAAGAGATTTGCCGGCCTGCATTACAAAGAATGAGTATATGACAAAGTACTGATGTTAGTAAAATCCTAATATTTTCATTATCTTTTAAAATGCCACACAAGGCAGCCTGCCTACACGTTTGCATTCAGCGAAAGCCAGTGACACCTATCTGGAGGCCAGGGCAACAGCCAACAAGGGGAGTTCAGGACCCCTGTTACCACACATTCGTTTCTTCAAAGAAAATGCGTATTTTCATCAGCATAGAACTTTTCGCTCGCATCAGCATATGAAAATAACAAAATTAATTATATGTGGAAAAATGTTACTCTGACAGGTCTTTAAGGCTACTCGTAACCGAGTGTCAGACATGCAGTGACGCTTAACAGGGTATTGGTCTTCACAACATGGAGGCGATAGAACAAATGAAGTAGTTGGCAACTATAATTAAACGTTAAACTGCACATCTTTCACCTTGCGCACGCCTAGATGTGAGTGGGTCGGTAGGCAGGTCGATCAGATTAGGTAAACAGGTTAGAAGGTAGGCAGGTTGATGTGTACGATTCAAAGAATGGCAGTTTGGTGTCTACGTGTCATATGTGAAACTAAGTTTACAGTTTACTGATTTGCAGTTTGAAGACTTTTTTGAAAAGAACACAGCAACTTTATTTTTAAATCGTAGTTTTGAATTTAAAAAAAAGAGCACGTCCCTGAAGAATAATGGTTCATCTACTGATATACGAATTCCTCCGCTGAAACTGTTCATTGTAATACTGAGGTCTGTGCGACTATTTCACAGTCATGCTATCCTTGTGGCTATCACAGATTGAAAGGCCCTGACCTACCACACTCTCAACCAAAGTGTTCCATTTCTGTCAGTAACACGGCGCGCTCTTTTACATGTGAGAATGCGTTCAACAGCGCTGAAATATGTCCTAACAAGGACATATATGTTACAGATGTTAATACACATTCACATGTCTACATATATTCAAATTTGAACCACTGTGTGTCCCTATTAGGATATATTTCAACACACTAAAACACATCCAGGCATGTAGGAGGACGTGCCATTTTGTTTACAAAATGCACAAAGAAATGGAAAACACGTGGTTTAGAATACAGTCAGATCCCGAAGTTTCCCTGCTGTGGAATATCTGCCATCAAATGGCCTCCGATACGCTAGGTTACATCGAAGACTTGCTGCTGGCTCCTGAACTTATTTCTTGCACTCCACGAATCTCCATGTGGCTGCCAGGCATGAGTTCTCTGAAAAACAGCGCCAACAGCTGGTTTGCCTGAAACAAGAATGAAAGTCTTTTAGTAAGGATGGTGAATTTTAAAAATGAAAATAAAAACAGAAATATGATTGAAGAGAGGAGTTGTAGTAGATCGGAAGAGTAAAGATGATTTAGTAAAATCAACTGACTGAAAGGAATAATAAACAAAGGCATAATTGAAAATAATCTTCCTGCCACATTCTTTCAAAAATAACATTTAAAGTATAAGCTTTATTGATTTGGGACTAATTCATTGTTTGTCTCATAATAAATGATTACGATTCAACATACTTTCACACCCAGGTTTTTTATGCCATACACTGCAGCTTAATGTTTCATCGATAATCCGATTTTTTCCTAATATAAAAGACGACGGACATTCCCACCGACAAAACACACGGGTTAGAGTAGCCAGATTCAAGGCAGTTGAGTTTACCTCATAATTCAGTGAAACTGCATGGATGCCGACTATACTAGTCGAGGGGCTAACAGAAACTAGACTGTTATTTCAAAAAATAAATGTACAGGCACTTCCCCTGCATATTTCACAGGATAAATGTACCGGCCCCTCTCCATACAGAAATGAGAAACAATCGCTTGTCAGTCCCATCCAGTCGATAACTCCTATTTTTCCCCTCAGCTCTCTCATCTTCTATTAATTTCATGGGTATCCACGGCCTGTTCTGTCCAACGAGAGAGTGATGGTCTTTGAAGGAGTCGTGCACGTTCTGCTGGCCAGTGCCGGGGCCTCCCAGCCGACCAGCCGAGGCGCGTTATCGACAGACGTAATGCCAGTTATCGGTAACTGCCAGGCGCCGGCCCGGGTGACAGGAGAGCGCGCTCCCATACATAGCCGCATAGCGCGCCCCCACGCACCCGCCCGGAACTTGCTCATTCATCATCACCTGTTCTGCGCATGCGCAAGCTGTCAGCGGCGAAACTGAGACTGACAAGCCGAGAGTGGCTGGCCAAGGGTTCATTCAATTTGCCCCCTCAGGCCACCCGTCAAAGCCCCCTCGGAAACGGCGTTGTGACGTAAGTGCGACGTAGAGAGTAGAGCGTAGTGAAATTTTACCATGATCGATGTTGCGACAGGCAAGGCAATTTTTTTAAAGGAAGAAAACTCTGAGGTCCCGCAACACGGAGACCTGTTTTAAGAAAGTCGACTTCGTACATTACAGTTATTTTAATCTCAAAAAGTGCAGCACCACCACGCTACCCTCTGTTTCTCTGCAATGCCTACCCGTACTATCCTGCCTTCTTCTCACCTGCTCTCATCTTCTATCCTGTACGTTCGCTTGTGACTTACTTCTGCATGCGTTGGCCTCTGTGTTGTTTATGGGTCGAACTACAAACAGTTTTGGAAAGAGTGTAGATGTCCATAGACATAAAAGATCTACAGTAAGTCCTTAATTACAACGGTGCAAGGAAAAAGAAAACACAAAGACAGATAAATGACGATAAACGGGGACACATGTGATAAATGCCGAAGAGAAGGGGCACGAATTGGAAAATCTTGGTGACGGGGAACCTGGGAAGTAGTTCATTTATCTTCTACTTATCTTCTTTTACTCTATGGTGTGGTTATCGCGATCTTCGCAGTCCCAAACACTTGCCATTCAGCCCCAGTCCTATATGTACACAACTAACTGGTGAGCAGCAAACTGTTCACGATAAGAGAAATGGACAGAGGACTCTGAGAAGTGAGCAAAGGCCGTTGGGAAACCCGAAAATATTGTGAAAGAACGGTCTTAGATTAAAACGCACCCTGTCAGTCTGACCTGGGAAAGCCATTAGGTTCGCATGGGATGGGGGAAAAAACTCTTAAAAAAACAAACAAACAACGAGCACCCTTGCGTAGCACGCCTCTTCCGACGGCCAAAATCAAGTGACAAGGTCTCGATGACCTGGAATTAATCACTGGACTGATCCAAAGACAGGGCTGGGCGGGTGTGGAGAGAAGAAGCAGATTACATGCTGGTGAACTACCCCAGCGCCGGCCAGGGGCAAGGGTGAGGCCAGGGAAAGGAGCCGCTTGCAGGAAGGGTGATTTACACCACATCACCACCACAACAAACACAACAGCAACTAGAGAACACACTATCGAATTTTTTTTTGTTTCTAAATAGAAAATATTGTAATAGGAGACAAAAGCCCGCAGAACACACACGCGCGCGCACATATACACCAACTCAAACCACGTATGCCCCCCCCCCACCACCACCACCACCACCACATCCTTTATACACACCCAAATAAACATAAAGGCGAGAGATGTCAGCGGTGTCGATAATGACGGTCTGTGACAATGCCTTCTACAGTCAACGCCTATTTTTGACGACCGTCTCCCCTGGCAACGGACCGGAAGATACCCGAACCACTCTGCCCATACAGGCCATTTGTGCGACCTTTTCTCTCTTCTATTTTATCTCTCTCTCTCACACACACACACACGCACTCACACAATCATGCACCTTACTATCACATTTAAAAACAATACACCTGCTGTATGCTGCATAAACGAGGACGGAGCACGTGCAAAACAAAATAAGCAGATGTTGCTATCACAGGTTGCTACAGAGACCAGGGGCAAGATGGGGAAACTCAAGGACAAGCGTCTTGTTCCCAACATTATAAAGCAATGTCTATACCCCGAAGATGTTGTTTTACCTCTGAAACCGTAATTATAGAGCGGTGGCAAAGCTGTCCTGATATTTAAAAAAATAAAATGTCCGCGGGGTCTGGACATTGCTTCACAACTTCGGAGATAAGACGTTTTTCCTCGGGTTTCCGATGTTGTCCGGATGGAAAATACTTATTCTAGCTTCATAACTGCAGCCCGTTATGCTTATACTGTTACCAGTCTACTCGTCCTGTACAAACAGCGGCAAGACATTCGCTACACTGCGTCTGATTTCAGACCTATCATGTACAGCACTCGTGTGTATGACTTTGTGTCCACCTGGATGGGATTTTGTAATTTTGCTAGCAAATAGAAAGCTGACATGGAAGCACAAATGTTTCTGTACTCGACTCTCCTACTTCACGACGTACGTCCAGCCTGTGTGAGAGCAGCTCAGTGCCATGAAGTCTGTAGCGACATGCGTGGTCACGGACGGCGCCTACCACCACCGGAGTCACATTGCTTCTCGGGCTCTCTCGGAGGGCGCAAGCAGCTCTACACCACAATTATATCACCACACCATTATCACAATAATCGTCAAAATCCTTGAGAAGCTACACATCATCATCATCATCATCATCCTCATGGTGGAGGTCATCGTTGCCGCTAGATGCACATTCAACTGCTCGATGTGACGATTATTATATGTACTGGTTGTGGTGATCATACCGAGTGATGGGTGATGATATCAAAGGACAAAAGAAGACAGATGAAGGATGTGACGAGGAAAGGACAAAGGCGATAATTTTAATGCAGTTACAGGTGCCGCCAGTCCCCGTCACAACAAAGGAAGTGGTCACAGGGGGAACAGCATTCCATCGCTGAAAGCAACGGCTGTCAGCGGGATGTTAGACCGTCTTTTACCGCGCCTAGACTGGACCCTACACTGTACTTGCTTCCAGACCTTCCTCCCAGTGCCCTGTGCGCCTCACACCCACGCTCCTCCATCTCCCCCACCCACTAGAACCCTGTTATCAGTTATGTCACGACTGATTAGAAGGCGCGCTAACAAACAAAGCGTGTAGAATGGGAAGGGGTGGGTAGAGAACGAGGGGGAAAACTGGGATTTAAAAAAAAACTGCAAAGGGACAGTAATTCATGTTGTCTTGTGTTGCTTTCGCCTCTGGATGCTGATTTATGTTTATGGGTTACAGTACAGAACTGCGGGTCGGGTGTTTACTACGGCAATCCCATGTTTACTGTATAATATGAAGAGCATAGCCTTTCACTCAGTGCTTAGATTGGATCGGCTTCTGTTAACCATTGACACCAACTCAGTCTTTCAGATTTTCTCACTCTGAGCTGCCCAGCCTCCTCATTTCTCTCTTTCTTCGTTTTTTCCCCCTCTCTTTCTATGGAGCTGGTGCTGTTACCTTGTGAACGAGTTACTGTCAACATCAAAACATTCGCTAAAACAAGAACTAGTTGGACCACTGCTGGAATTTCGCTGCGCACTATGGCTCTAAAATGAGAAAAGAAAACAACCACACGACAAATATAATTAAACGAAAACAAAAAGGCATGGCATCTCAACCAATCGAGCTCTTTAGGCAAATGAAACTGAAAGTAAACTATGCCTGAGTATGTAAACATGCCATAAAAAGCAACAAGCGAGTGGCGTCTGCTGGAGGTGATGGCTAATGAACTCTGCCACCCATACAAGGAGGCAGAGCAAACATGTGAATCAAGCACGAGGTTGGAGTAAAGATGTAAACAAGTTAATTGGGAAAGAAACAGTTAATAATGCAATCACAATTGAGGCTGCAGTAGTCAGCCTTGAGACTTTTTGATGGCTGAGCCCTAATATGTGTTGCAGTGGTTTGCTGTAGTCAGATGCACAGGACTCGAACACAACAGCCACAACTGTCAAGGGTTCGTTCTGACAATAATGTTTGTTTCTGATTTCCGAAAATAGTTCGCTGCATAACCAAAGTTACATATCGAAACAAAGGAAGAAAAGATAAAACAAAATGGAATGAAGGGAAAAGACTTGTAGCTGACATTTGATCAACGTGCCATATACTTTTACCGTGTTCCTCGGACAACTGTCCACAAAATGTCAGTATGTCAGCCAGATCCTTCATAAGACCCACAGAGCACAAAATGAAGTGAAATTCTTGCTGTCTTAAAGACCTAACTATATGCAACAACACATTGCGCTCTTAAGATCCCATTCGTAACACTAGGTAACGCCTCAAACTCAAAATCGAAAAAAAAAAATAAAAACGGATTTTAAGAAATATAATAAAGATGCCGCGCTCACCTGTTCAGGAGCCGCCGCGGCGGAAGTAAAGGACTGACGGCAGCTGGGTGTGCGGCCAGCTGGCTGCACTTTAATCTATATCATGGCTGACCAAGCGTGTCTGACAAACAAGGCTCAGAAGATGTTTACAGCTTAATGTTAAGCACAACAACATTGTTGGGCTGTTGCCGAACACAGATGACCTCAACTAATGCGCGTGTTTACCGTCACAACAGCGCGACCACACGATCGCCACAACGTATCGCAGTGTTACGCCAAGTAAGAAATACCGATATGGAACGACAGGTAAGCCCGAGACGGCCACATGTTGCTCAACAAGCTAGGCTTTCTATTTACTTGTTGATCCATTTCATCTTAATTGCCACCTCCCACAGGTCAGTCGACACTGGCGCGCTGAGGTAACCTATCTCACATTGGGATATGGGGCTGCTGGAGGGTCTAGTACAGTTAAAACTTCTTGCGTGTGTTGTTAAGAGAGTGTTTTTGTTTTTTCTGTGCACTGTGCAAACCGACATCGTTTGTTCGATTTTTCTAGTACCCGTATTCCCGAACTTCGTAGACATAGGGCTCCATCAGAAAGGAGGAAAAGATCAATACCCTCTATATTAGCAAATAACAGGAGGGAGAGGTCAATACCCTCTATACTATAAACAGTCAACAGGAGGGAGAGGTCAACCCTCTATACTATAAACAGTCAACAGGGAGAGGTCAACCTCTATAGTATAAACAGTCAACAGGAGGGAGAAGGTCAATACCTTCTTTATTAACAACTGTCAACACTAGCGAGAGGTCCATTCCCCCTATATTAACTGGAGGGAGAGATCAATACCATCTATATTAACAGACAACAGGGGGGATAGGTCAATACTTTCTACAATCTATATTAACAATCAACAGCAGAGAAAAGATCAATACCTTCTATATTAACAATAGTCAACATATATATTGACAGCAGGAGTGGGGAGACCTACAGGCTCTTTATTAACAATAGCCAGCAGAAGGTAGGAGTAGCATAGAGGCTGCGTGTTTACAGAAAGTGCGAGGCACATGGCGGTGTCTATCACATCACCCATGCCCTGATCACAGCCCAAAAGACAGTTGTTGCTATCACGTGTCCTTGTCAACAACTAGCGAATGGTGCTCTTGTCTCTCCGAAGTCTCTGAAATCGTAGTCTACTTTAAGAAAATCAAAAGACTTCCTTTCAATGGCGTTAAACATTGATATGACAAAAAATCCCGATGACATGCCAGTTCTGTGTCCACCCACTTGATTGCACGACCGTCGCGAAGAGACCCTTCGTTCAAGTACACGGAACAAAACATGGGGAGATACAAAAATGTTGCTCTGCGTCTAGGGAATGTAATGTCGCTGCCCATTATTTACAAAAAAAAACAGTACGCGCACTTTATCATTCCAGGGTCGTGACACTGCCGCTCGCCGTCACCACGTGACACAAGACGTGAGGGTAGCGCCATGTCCAGGTGACCGCGGCCGTTACCTCACTGTTACTGAGGGCGCGCGTCCACACGTATGTACAGCAGCCCAGCTGTGAAATGTGTATGCTCCACGTGCATCGACAAATAGACGGATAAATATACTGTGTGAGAGAAAGAATCTATGTGTTTGTGTATGTGCATATATATGTGAGTGAGTGCACGTGTGTGTGTGTGAGAGAGAGAATCTATGTGTTTGTGTATGCGCATATATATGAGTGGGTGCACGTGTGAGAGTGTGAGAGATAGTTCACTGGCCGCCTGTCACAGTCGTCGTCTCATAAATGCATTTATTGTGTGCTACTGTCTTCACAGTAGGACTACTGTCTTCACTGAGGGGCTGACGTGTTCTTATGCACGTCAATAAAATACTTGGAGAGGAGATGGGCGCCGCCAAGTTCGCCAAAGCCCACTGAAAGGACTTATGGTAGCAAAACAGACAAGAAACAACATGCCGGATCGGTCGAGGCCCGGATCACCAACGACCGCGCACCCCTCTGGTGGTCTCCAGGGAGGGGGCGACAAGTGTGCTACTGGAACCAAGTCTACACCCAAGTCTACAATCAAGCTGCCTACACAAGGGACTACTATCGGAACATGGAATGTTCGCACACTCTATCAATGCGGGAAAGTGAAAGAACTCACATACGAGTTACAGCGTTACCGCTGGGACATAGTGGGACTTGCGGAAGTCCGATGGACTGGTTTCGGGGAGTCAACTACAGATGAAGGCCACAAGCTCTGGTTCAGCGGAGACGGAACCAAGCATGAACGTGGTGTCGCTTTCATTGTAAGGAAGGAGGTGGCTGGAACTGTCATCAGCTGCACTCCAGTCTCTAGCAGACTTATCTCCATCCGAATCTCTGCTCGACCGCACAACATCACCATTATACAAGTGTACGCCCCAACATCAGAACACGAAGATGAAGAGGTTGAGGAATTCTACGAGGAGCTGGACAACATCATCAAGAAACTCCGAAGAAAGACATCTTGCTTGTCCTTGGCGACTGGAATGCTACTATCGGCCCTGACGCTTACCAACAATGGGCAGAACAGTCGGCAAGTTTGGCCTAGGCAACACCAACGCAAGAGGCCTACGGCTACTAGAATTCGCTCAGAGTCACCGTCTCACCATTGCCAATACCCTCCACCCGCACAAGAGTCAAGAACTGTAACGTGGCATTCGCCGGAGGTCTGGTCCATAACCAGATTGACTTCATCTTGCTGCCTCAGCGTTTCAAATCAAGCATCAACAAAGCACAAACGAGGTCCTTTCCTGGCGCTGACATAGGCAGCGACCACAACCTCGTCCTCACTAGCCTCAAGTTGAAACTGAAGTTGAGACGTGACAACAATAAGAGCCCTCGCATCCGTTTCAACGTTGAGAAGCTCAAAGATCCGGACACAGAGAGGATCTTCCAGGCCCAGGTGGGGGGCAAATTTGCAGCCCTGGTTACTTTAGACTGCGACATAGACACCCTTGCTGGAAATATCAAAGAGGTGCTACTCTCTACTGCAGACGAAGTGCTGGGGAAGCAGAGGAAGCGCAAACAACCCTGGGTAACAGACGACATCCTTGATCTTTGCGACGTAAGGAGAGCCTTGAAGAAAGAGAGAGGTCGAGACCCGACGTCAGCAGACCAGTACAGACTTGTCAACCAGAAGATCAGAACAAGGATGAAGGAGGCAAAAGAAGATTGGATCGAAGACCAGTGTTGCAGCGTGGAAATAGGCATGGCAAGCGGAGACAGCAAGAAGGCATATGAAACACTGAAGGCCCTCACCAAGACTCAGCAGCGACCAGCCACAGTCATCGAAGACAGCGCCGGACAGCTCCTTACGGAAAACGCTGCTGTACTAAGCCGTTGGACTGAATACTGCCAAGACTTGTACACCAACAAGATCGAACCAGACACCAGCATTCTCCAGCATCACCAGACTGGGACAAGAGAGGCTGAAGACCTGCCAGTCCTCACTGATGAGGTGAGAGAAGCTATGCGCAGTCTGAAGGGAGGAAAGTCACCTGGTGTGGACAACGTACCTGCTGAGCTGCTGAAGCATAGAGGAGACGCAACAACCAAGACCTTCACCACACTGTGTCAAAAGATATGGGAAGAAAAGAAATGGCCAGAAGAATGGGCTCAGTCTATCATCATCCCACTCCCTAAGAAAGGGAACCTGAAGCAGTGCCAGAACTACAGAACGATCAGTCTGATAAGTCACCCAAGCAAAGTAATGCTCAGAATCATCCTCAACCGCTTAAAACCTATTGCAGAGGAACTGCTGGCAGAAGAACAGGCTGGCTTCAGGGCTGGAAGAAGCACGGTAGAACAGATCTTTAACTGCCGTGTTATGATAGAAAGAGTTTGTCTCACACGTGCACCCACTCATATATATGCGCATACACAAACACCTGGAGCATCAACGTGAACTATACCATAACTTCATCGATTTCAAAAAAGCTTTTGATCGTGTCTGGCACGATGGACTCTGGCAGGTCATGAGATCATTCAACATAGAGGAGGGACTGATCCAGATGGTAGCAGCACTCTACAAGAACGCCTCCAGCGCGGTGCTTCTCAACAACCAGCTAGGCGAGTTCTTCGCGATGACGATCGGGGTCCGTCAAGGGTGCCTACTCTCTCCCATCCTTTTTAACATCTTCCTTGAAAAAATCATGCAAGAAACCCTCCACAACCACCTTACCTCAATCTCCATTGGTGGAA
This sequence comes from Pomacea canaliculata, assembly GCF_003073045.1. Classification (NCBI taxonomy): domain Eukaryota; kingdom Metazoa; phylum Mollusca; class Gastropoda; order Architaenioglossa; family Ampullariidae; genus Pomacea; species Pomacea canaliculata. The sequence goes on from NC_037597.1 coordinate 15,565,793, forward strand.
GACCCCTGTGCAACCTACGCTTTGCAGATGACATTGACCTCATGGCAGGCAGTAACAACGAACTTCAGGATTTGACGGACAGACTCTCCAGGCGTGCGGGGGCCTATGGCATGGAAATAAGCTCAGAAAAGAGCAAAGTAATGATTATTTCCACCACCGACAACAGCAGCAACATCGTCATGAACGGCCAGAAACTGGAGGTCAACATCTTCAAGTACTTGGGTGCCACCCTGACTAGAGATGGTTGCTGTACAGCAGAGATCCGTATCAGGATTGGTATGGCAACATCCGCAATGTCCAGGCTGGATAGGATCTGGCGAAGCAACTCAATCAGCTTCAGTACCAAGCACAGGCTGTACAAGTCCCTCGTAGTGTCAATCCTACTCTACGGCTGCGAAACTTGGACGCTGCTTGCCGCAACGGAAAAGAAACTCCAGGCCTTTGAGAACAAGTGCCTGAGAAAGCTGCTCCGCATCTCGTACCGCGAACACAAGACCAACGAATACGTACGGAGCACCGTGACCTCTCTCGTGGGCCCACAAGAACCCCTTCTGGCAACAGTGAAGCGGCGTAAGCTCGCCTGGTTCGGTCACGTCACCCGCCACAACACCCTGTCCAAGACGATCCTACAAGGAACCCTCGAAGGGAGCCGTCGTCGTGGTCGTCCGAGGAAAAGCTGGGTCACCAACATCAAAGAATGGACCGAACGTGAGATGCCAGACCTGCTCTCATCTGCTCAAGACAGGACCGGGTGGAAAATTCTGTCTGTCGCTGCTGCCGGACGGTCCCCCCTACGCCCGGACCGGGCATGGGATTGACCTGACCTGACCTGACTGTCTTCACCATACTACGACAGTTGCCACTGTCACTCAAGCACAGAAAACAAGCTCACGTAGCTCCATAAACGAATGAACATCAGGTAGAAATACACTTGAAGTAGGTATTAATCCCACAAAGCCCACCAATGACAAACTGATGCGTTGTACGAAGCTACCCATCGGTGATCACCTGTTACAGTGCTAGGGCTTCAGGTGCTCAAGGATGTAGAGGGTAGCGCGAGAATGTTGGCCTATCTCTCCCCAAAATCCACAAGAATCTGAGTTTTTGAGAATTCTCCAGGTTGGGGAAATTGACAACTGTTTTTTTTTCCCCCAAAGAAACCACCAATTTTAAGGACGTTCGTTAGTTTGGCTCATATCTCCTTCCTACCAGGCAACGAACAGAACGTTCGTACATGTTCGTCAGGCGTTGTGTAAGTCGAGTCGCATGGACCCCTTCCTCTTCCCCTATCCCAAAAATCGTTGCAGTCGGTCTCATCACCGACCACGGGCAATATACTCTACTCCAACAGGTACATGTTGTGGGTTCAAACTAAACGCAACAGCATATTACAGGAATACAATCTTACTCCAGACTTCCGTTCCCCGATATTTTTCTTTCTTTCCGCCAAGGACGAGTGCCTTCATGCGATAATAGTTTCAATCCTCACCATTCGCACTGATACCTCACATGACTCATCACTTTCCTCGCAGACCCCTTCGTCTTACTTCTACCCCTCAATTTATTTGCAATACATGATGTCATACACACGTCCTCCTGTTCATTTGCGACCTCAGACTCCTTGGAGACATGCATACCCTTTACAGATGAGGGTAGGCGTTGCTATTCTCACTGTATCATTTGCACACTCCCTTCTGCAACGTGTGTAGTACTTTGAACATTCACAGCCATTTTAAAGATTCTCTGACTCGTAGTCAGCATCAGGATCATTATCGGCGCGATCAAAGTGTACCAGTTAATGTCATCACCCGTAACACCAGCTGGAAACACAACCGACCAAATCAACATGAGAACAAGAAATAATTCCCCCGTCCTACACTTGGAGGCGGCATTGCTATTATCTACAAATCATCCCTTGCCAAGTACCTGTCTTTTACTACTGCTTTATCGTTCACACATACATATTTTGAATGTGCACAAGTCTATTTTACGGCTCCCTATTGCTCGATACACCTGTTCTGCATCTATAGACCCCCTATGAGTGCCAAGAACAAACTCACAGCCTCTACCTTTTCCTCGAAATTTCATGAGATGCTGGACTATAGCAATGCACTCAATGGACCCGCAGTGCTTCTTGAAGAGGTTAATGTCCATTTTGACAACAAGTCTCATCCTGACACAGTAAACTGCTGCATGTCTGGTGTTTAGAGCTAGGAAACGGGACCACGCCACCACTCTTCGTTTCCACACTGGCTACTCATCCGTTCTGGCATCCAGTACAAGCTGTCCGTACAAGCTGTGTTTTCATTTCTTCGCTGGTACCTGCCCTGATTATTTCTCTCAACTGCTCTTCCCTTACATCCCAACTAGACAACTCCGCTCCTCGTCTGATGATCGTCTCCTTACTCTTCCTGTCACCATAACAACAACATATGGCCACAGGAGTTTTATTATTGTGCAGCCAAACAATGAAACTCTTTCCCTTTCCATATCTGCCATCTACCCAATATTGAATCCCATAAACGAGCACTGAAAACACACCTCTGACGTAAACATTACTTCTAACAACCTTTCCCATAATGCTAGTCGTTTTTCACACCCTTCCTTTTGTAATATCATGTTACTCTCAGCTCTTGTTCTTGTTATTTGGTTCCTCTTTGTGTTTTCTGTATTTGGTTTTATTCTTCGTTTAGTACAGTTGTTTATTTATTTATTTTTTTTATAGCTCATGTTATTTGTTTGTTTTCCTGTACCTTGTATGCAGTCCATGTTTTATTCTTGTACACTAAGAGCATGCTCCTTAGGAGTGGCTTTACAAGTTTTGCATTTATTATTATTATCTTCTACAGTTTAGGGAAAGTTTTGCTATTTTCACTGTATTCTCTACAGCAGAAAGTTAAAGCATTTAAGAAAGCTTCTAATCATAAGATACAAGGACAAATAACACTGATAAGTTAACTTCTAATCAGAATTTACTGTACAATAAGACAAACAGCTAAACTTCTAGTTATAACTTACTGTGCAAAGATTAAAAAAAGCAATCAAGCCTCTAATTATACCTTAATGCTCAAGGAAAAAAAACCACATATAGCCTGACATACGCTAGTTTCTAATTATAATTGGCTGTACAAAGCTGGCACAGATGCAATCTTCTAATTATTACTATAAAAAGACAAAGAAAATAAGAGCTTTTTACCATACAAAGTCAAACATTTTGTATCATAGTTCTTCTTTTCAACTACTATCTACTACCAGAAATAAGGAAGTCTGCATATTTATGGCTTATTTCTGAAAGCCCTGCAGTGAAGCATTATCTATCATTATGAGCATCTCTCTCACCTCTAACATAGTTATTTACTAGTTCTGGCAGCAGTTAATCACCCTTTCTCTAAGAAACTCGGCTGGCTGGCTTCATCCAGAAGCCTGTCTTTCATACAGACAAGAAAAAAATAACAAGAGAGTACGCATCAAAAAGTATACTGTAAAAGTCCTTTATGTTTTGTGATGGATGTTTAAGATGCTTCAAAATTTGTATTCTTCTGCCTCTTGAATGAGTGATTAGTGTGACATGTCTCTAGTGATCATCATCAAAGTAAACCTTGTTTATTGCTCAAGGTAATTTTGACAGTTGACATTATATCTTGCAACCGCTTCTTCTCCTCCACATTCACCTTTCACTTTATCTGTACTCTCTCATATCTCTCTTTTGCTTACATGCAAAGGGGCAGAATTTATTAGGTGTGTATTCCACCCACATGCTAGACTATACGAAATGCCTGCCGTGTGCATTGCAGCACACATCAGTACATGCAAGCACACATCAGTACATGCAAGCACAGAGAAGGTTAAATCCACTCTACATCTATTTACTACCTATATCTCTTAGTCAAGAGCTCACTACATGCCACTTACCTGTTCAAGGTCAGCCGGCCTGAATATATCTTTGCCATACATTGACAGCACCGATCCTGGGTCTCCGCTCCTGAAAGCAAATGCATCAGGGAGGTAAAGTGTTTGTTTCACTTGGAATTTTAACCTGACTAGCTGAAGCAGAATTTAACACAAGTCATAGTGGTATATGTTTCTTTGCCTGCATCAAGAAGAGAAAGACAGAAAAATAAAGAATTAGAAATTAATGTATCTGTGCATGCACAAATGTGTGTACATGTGTACATGTGAGTGAAAAAGAAAGAAAGTGTGTGAGAGAGAGGGAAAATGAGAGTGAGAACAATAATAACATAAGCAAACAAAATGCTTTTTTACAACTAATCTCGCCATAACGAAGGAAAATAATTTGTTAAAAGTTCTTTCTTGCTCATCTGCTGAACAGAGGTGGTTCTGAAATGTTCAATTAATGGTAAAAAAGATATAAAGGCGTCACATGGTCGAGTAAACTGTAAAGAGTTAAAAAATATGGTGACTACTGAAGTAGTGCCAATTTCATGGATAAAAGCATGGATATAAAACAGGAAATTGTTATTCCAATCATAAACAAAGCAATAATGACATATGCTAATGTTCCTGTTTTCTATCACTTCCATAATTAGCACACTACCACCAGCATGATTGACAGCATGTCATTACAAAGACATTGTCACCAGAGCTCGTTGCTACGTTGGTATATACCATAAACCAAAGGAATCGAACCCTTACCCGCCAAAAGTGATGTCAAAGGCCAAGACAGCATTATCTCGGTCTAAAGCCAGAACCAGACAGGGGCCAGATGTCAAGTCAGTCACCTAGCAGAGGACAAGGTCATTATGTAAACTTGTAACAGCCAACAAAACCCACATGACATCAGTGTTTCTTTGACCTGCCATCTTTCATCAAGAAGGGTGCATTCCTAATCATTTATCCTACTTATATTCTTTATTACTAATTTGAAAGTGCAGTAAAAGATTTGTTAACATTCTACTTATTGGAGTGGTAATAGGTAAATACACGATCCACAAGATAATGTGACATGGCAAGAACATCTACTCCTCTTCTTTACACAATAAGTGCTAAATATTCACAATGAGTGGATGATAAATCTTTACAATGAGTAATGAGTAAATATGAAATCTTCACAAGGAATATTAAATAAACTTTCACAATGCATAAATAATGAAATTGTAGCCACATGAATGGTGACAGCACATCATATGAGCAACATACCGCCTGAAAACTGCCGCCATGCATCACATGCAGCAACTGCTGCGCTTGTTGCACGTTCATCCAAACCATGCGTGCCCCCACCACCTCAAAACTGACATCAGACACACAGGTATTATTTCTAGCAACAAACTAAAGAGCTAAAGCACATTTTAGACAGTACTAGATATCAGATATTTTGGCACAAGACCGAAAGATAAACCCATTCTGTGCAATTCCAAAGAAGAGAAAAAAAATTCTGCAAAACATAAGCATGTCTTAAACTACCGTTACTTCACAAGGACCTGTTAGGCTGCGACATTTGTAAACAAAAAGACACATACTCAAATGAATCTTTACTGCCCAAACAAAACTGAGCTTGATTGACAAATTTTAACTGAATTTTATTGAATGAATTTGACTAAGCTTAACTAAATTAATATGTCTGACATAATTTAAGTCATTTTGAGTCAATGTGACTAAGGTAACTTACACCCAACTAGCTAAACTTAATTAGTTGAAAGTGACTGAACTTTACTCGACATGACTTTTTCAACTTGACTTAATAAACCAGATTTAACTTGACTGATCTAGGTTGAGTCAAACTAACTGACAACTCCTTTGGTCAAATGATGGACATGCTGATTGGATGAGAAAGGATTATGTTAAAGAATTACACCTTTTTGGGGGCAGAATGCTCTTTCTGGCTAGGATGGCAAAGACACAAAGCCTACTGGATACAAAGTGGCGCTATCCAAGCCCAGCCTCATGTACTGACCACTCACTCACCCTCGGCTCAGCAGCGTGTCAAGGATGTAAACGAAAGGGGCATCTCTGGCATCTGGCACGGTGGCAAGCAGTTTAGGGGGCAGCACAAGGCATGTAGTCTGCATGAGCAGCAAATGTACCACTGCACATCAGTAGCATCAGACATCCAGTAGCTGTAATCAATCTCTCTCTATTTTAAATATGAACTTTAAAAAAGGCTCAACAGCCTTCTTCACAAAACTGAAAAACACAACACCTATTTATTATGATCCTCATGTAAAACTGCCATTAACAGAAACACAATTAAAAACGTGCCTGGTTATAAAGGCCTATCACCTGACTCAAAAATGAAATAAAAGTAAAAGTTTCTGACAGATTCACAGAATGTAGCATAAATTTGTTACCATGTGTGTTATGATTTGTGGCAGTTTTGTTAGTTTCTTTTTTTTAATTTTGTTTAGGTCACATCGATTGAGCTCATTCAAACTTATGACTGATGCTCACAAAGCATACAGGCATGAAAGCTTAAAGATGCCGCTTTAATAGCTAATCGTTCTTAATGATGTCACAAAAACAGATTTTTTAAAGTCATTCCAAACAGCAGGTTAGAATGCCATTATTCAAAGTCTTGAATCATGCAAAATATTTATTCTCATTTGAAGAGTTATTTTGCAACTAAAGAGTAGAACATCAATGCTATATTTAATGCTGTATTAGATGAGACTATAGGAAAGAGTTAAAGCAACCAGACTCAAGGCACTCAAGTGTTGGCAGAGAATAGAGGTGACAAGAAAAAACAGAGTTACGGAGTGACTTACTAGAAATCTGGGGGTCCCTGGCATGCTTGCTTGCCATGTTGTGTACAGTATGCCTGTGCTGGGCAAAGTTCACATCCATTTCTGTGTCCACTGCAGGACAAGTGATCTGTAGACACCAGTCAAGTCAGAAATAGAACATGATCAACTATCTTCCTCCTCTCATTCTGCGTGCATGGGTTTATGTGAGCATGTGTTTATGTGAGCCTGTGCATTCCTGATGACCCCCCATTCCACCGTACAGCCATGTATATATCCCCAACAACTTTTTATTTAAAAAGCAGCAAGTTGTCAAAACTTCTTCCTTACAGGTTAAGCCAACTGCTCAGCGAAAATCGATGGAAATAGAGCATAAAGTATCATAAAAACAAATCTCAGTGGTATTTTATGATAAAAAGCACAAGAAATATTATATTAATTATTTTCTCTTAATCACACCTGGATTTGTCAAGAAAGCTGGAAGTGATGAAAGGGTGGTATATCTAAAACTAGTGTCGTCTGCATGATCTGACTTCAAAAATGAAAGAAAAGCAGTCTTTGGTAAAAGAAAACAGACAGGAACACAATGTGCTGCTGCCGAGTGTTTGCTTACACAGTCAGATGGAGTTTGTACTCATTTCCTAAAGATGCTGACTACAAACTCTAGTGGATTAATGTCCCAAAAAATGCATGAGCTGTCAAATTAAACAATAACCACATTAAATTCAAACTGTGAACTTGAAATTAAGAACATTAATAGGGTCTATTTTTTCTTATGTAACCAAGTGGTTGGGGTGGCTGTGGTGGTGTTGTGGTGTTAGAGTAAATCTCTCCAACATACTCGAACAGAGGCAGGAACTAGTCAGCAAGAGTAGAACCCTTTAATTTTATGGGCTTGAACAAATGGTCAACAGCTGCGTGTACTTGGACAATTCCTTTGAAAATTTATGACAGCTCACCATCCATCAAAGAAGAAGAAGAATAATACGTTGATTTGTATCGTGCTTTTCCCCACCTTTAAAAGTGGGCCCAAAGCGCTATAGGCATGACTGTCCACCTACTAGGCAAAGGGATGCCACTCTAATCCATATTTATTAAATATACATTCAATAATGGCAATTTACAATCCATAAGTAATTAAAATACTGGTAGTATACATCGCATTAAATAAAAATACAGAGCTGGGAATTAACTTTCTACCATTAAAAAACTACAGGAATTTATCTTAGAAAGTTGAAATTGTTAATAATACACATGGAAAATTAAGTGTCAATTAAGTGTACCTGTGGTATTGAGAGTGACCTATTTACGAAGATAGTGTTATGAGATTAGATATTTTACCCTTGTAGTCTAGATGCCAGTGACTGAGAACATGATCACAGAAACCTAGGGGGGCAGATAAAGGGGTGAGTTAGAGAGCACAGGGGTTTTGGAGCCATGCAGCTGCACTTGTGTTGACCTTTAAAGACCTATTTAACATCTAGTATTTTTTTATAAAAGGACACTCAAAAAACACACACAACTGACTGTAATGTCTAGTTACACATTTCCTCAGTGTGCTGAACTGGCTCTAAATGCACATCAATGCAGTACCTGCTCATTTGCTAGTTCCTGAGTCCTGAGACAACACAGACCATCTGGGAAAAATGTCTTCTGGTCCCACACTGACTCTATATATGAGCGAGATGCTAAAACAGATATGCAAATAGCTGAACAATAGTTGACAATTTTGACTCAGTTTTAGCTTAAAACAGGATTTCTCTGAAAAATGGCATAAATGGAAACATACTGATATATATGCAACATTGCCACAAACATAAATATGCTAACCTCATGCACAAGTATGCTGATCACATGTGCCAGTATGCTCATTACACATGTAAATATGTTATCAATTACAAACATGACTAAGCTAATAATAATCATAGCATGTTAATATGCTAAACAAGATAATTTATGCTAATAATAATAGATTTATAATAAAATTTAACTATTAATCAAAGAACATTTTTTAAAAAGCCCAACCATATAAACCATTGTGCACAACATCTATCCCAACAACTCCTCTCCAGTAGAACTGGTTCTGTTGCCTTGCAAGTTGTGGATCTTCTGGTCCAATCAAATCAATGAGTTTTTTGACAGCATTCTCACGGTAAAGACACAAGTATATGCTTGGTGCTGAAGTCAGATAATCCAAATGGGTTTCCAGTTCTTGTGCAGAGACCTGTAGACACGTTTATTCTTTATTACAGACAGTAATATGTAAAAAACCAGATAAAACTCTAGAGAACTTCAGCATGTTGTGTGCTTGAACAGAATGAAATGAATAATACACTCACAGAAAAGAGGAAAACTATGTTTGCCCCACATGGTGTAGTTAAGAAGTCAATCATGAACCTTCTTTCCTTATCCTAAATAGTTTCATGATAATTACCTTACCTGAATATGGATGCATTTGTTATTGTACCTGTATATGAATTTGAGGCTGTTGGTGGTTAAAGCAATCATGGTGTACATGATCCTACTGCCTTGTGGGTAATCTTGGGGGACATAAATGCTAAGGGAGTCAATCTCAACAGAAAAGAATCAGCGTGATAACTGGGCACCCGGACAAAAGATTTTTCTCAACAAAAGCACCAGCCAGAGCACTGAGGCAATAAATGGTACCTGTTATGAGGAGATGGGTGCTCCCTAGTGAATTAAGCCCAAAGACAGTACAAGATAAGTCGCATCAAGACACATACCATACTGGATCTGTTCTGGCCCAGTATAAAAACGACCCCACACCCCCTTGGCTCACTCCAGGGGAAAAAAGATTGCAAAAAGTGTGCTTTTAGAGTTGCCGGTCCTGTCCTGGATCTTCCTGAGACTGCAAACGGAACAAAACATCAACCCTGCAATGGAGCCCACCAAGATAGAAGGTCTTCCAAGAATGATTGGAGGGAGGCCGTCAACAAGGAAAACAGAAAAAAGTGGTGGCTGAGTAACATCAAGCAGTGGATGAACCACAAGCTGAAAGACCTCCTGGAAGGGACACAGGATAGGTCAAGCTGGCACATACACCCTATTGGCGCACTCTTCATGCCTACCAAATGACTGATCACAGTTAAGAGACAGAGATGACTTTGTAAGATGGATTTGATAGCATGCTTGGGTGACTTCATATATGCATGGCGCCCTGAGCCCAGCTTTGTTCATGGGGTGAGGCACTTTATAACCATTATTATTATTAAGTGCATGCAAACCTGTTTGTTTTGTGTGTGTGTGTGTGTCTTTTCTCTGGTGTCACCTGATAGTCCAGCTCCAGAAAGCTGCAAGCCAGCGACCTGGTCATAACTGCTTGATGAAGACCCACTATTCTGAATCCCTCGTGCACAACCTTGCGCACAATCTTGGCCAGGTGTTTTGTGGCTGCACCCGGCTTGATGAGTAGAAAGGTAGTAATCGGTGAAGGACCACTCAACAGTTGCTCAAATATCAACTCCTGACGCACACCTGGCAAGTCCTTAGGTCTAGGAAGCAGCTTTGACTTCAGTCTTTCAGCATTTCTGTTTGTAAACAGAAGTAAGCAGGTTAATTTTCACGCACCAATGATTTATTTGACTAATAATAAATAAATGAATATTTTTACTGTGCTCTTCTACATCATTACAGTTAGGATCCAAATGGTAACCTACTACATGAACAACATGAACAGTGGAAAACTGTACAATAAATGACTATAATGAAAGCTACAGATGATATGAAATAATAGCCAGACTGAAACTAGTGGCCTTAAACCTCAGTTTTTCATGCTGAAGAGCCACATCAAAGATGTACTTCAAAAGTTTTAACAACAGTAATAATAAAAATAGCAGAAATAATATAACAAAACATCATCTAGATACTGTTTGTATAATCATCTTTATTATTATAATAATGCATTTTTTAGTAGACTAAAATGTGGACCAGAAAATGTACTAATCAAGCTTTTCAAAGTTACAGAAAAAAAACAACCAAAGGTCAGTTTTATGGTGACAAAGAGTAACATCTCTATATATAGCATGATCCTGTCATACAGATAGCTGCTTTCACTATGGCCTTGTCTTGTGTACTCTTTGTGCATGATTCAAAGAATCACAGCTTCTCTGTAGCAAAGGGTGTTGTTGCTGTTGATGTAGTTAAAGCATGCCTCGTACAAAAATCTTAGGTACTTATTGTAAAAAACTTATTTTCTACTTTTAGCAAAGTTTGGTTAGACCACCAACAGTGAACTGGTCAAGTTGCAACACTTCCTGTTTATGACCTGAAAGGATGGTTAAGGCAGGGCCCATAAATCTGACCAGTGACAAGAGACATGCTGGTCTGATCACACAGCAGCCAGGTGGAAAAGTTTTAGTACCTGCGAACTTCCCTGAATCGGTCCAAGATCAAAGGGTGACCAGGAACACCCCACATATAGTAAGACTACAAGAGAATCATCACTTTCTGATTCTGCATGCAGGCGAGCAGAGGTCCATCTCGAGGAGATGTTAAGTGTAAGAAACAAATTTATGTTGTTTCAGTTGGTGGGAGCATAGCTTCCAAAAGGAATGTGGATTATAATTGTGAATATATATTTGTTCATACACAAACTGGAATTATATATGCAAACTGCTATCTATAGCCAGCCCCATTCTGTTGAGATAATTGGTGTTTATTTATGTATATATGATTTATGTCTTCTTTTACTTAATTACATTTTCTTTTACATATATGCATATCTACTTTCTTGATGGAGCAATTGCATGTATGTGCTGTAACGAAATAGTGAGTGTTGTAATTAGGTGTGGTCAATTGCTGGTCAGATTAATTATCAATTGTGCGACAGGAAAACCCAAACCTTTACAACTGGCCAGCCTGCCAACCTTTACACTTATCTACTAACCTTAGTTGGTTCCATTCACTACTACTGTGGTAGTGACGGGACTCCGGAAGGTACTGTAGCAGACACCGACAGTCAGCATCTGGAAAAATTTCATCACTCCCAAAAAATAACCGTAGCAAAGTGTAGGCTTCATCAGCACTCTTGGTCATCAGCTTCATTGGATGTTGCACTTTGTGTAAAGTGCAAGATTTCAAAGTTGCTGATTCAGAAATTTGCTTGGCTGCAGTGGTTTGCTCCGGGAGAGAGAAAATGTTCCAGCTTTTGGAATGCATTGACACCCCGAAGAGCCAGAACCAGTGCTGGGGCTGTATTATGAAAAACATTGTGAAGTATATTTGCAATGTGTGATGAAAGCACATAATTAAATGAAAACAAAATGTTAGAGAAAAAAATTCTAGGATAATATATGTTTTGGTAAGCACATGTAACTAATGCACATAAATTTTGTGTCTTTGCATTTGTAAAGCGGCATGAAGTTCATAGGGAACAATGCTATATAAGAATTATTACTACTAACAATAATCTCACTTTGTCGCTTTTATTAATGATCTTTATTAATGTCATATTTTTGTTGAATACAGTTCTCATACTTGCCAGTCACAGCAGTGCAATATATAATTTTTAACAGATTAAATTAAAGGTAAGCTATACAGTTTGTCTTGACCAAAGATTTCCCCAAAACAAATGTACTGACCTGTTGAAAGGAAATGAACACTGCTTTTCCAGTCCTTATCACCCAGTTCAAATGGAGTTACCTCTCTTGCCTGGAAGGGTGACAAATGAGGAAGCCACTTTATTCCAAGCAATTCATAGTCACACCATTCTGTCTGGTCTACAAGTGATACAGATGTTTGTGACTGAAGTTGTCCTGTGGAAACAGAAATGGGTTGGTCAGTTAGCTTCTGGTAGCGAGAATATCAATAAGGCAAGTGATTGAGCATGATGAGATAAAAGTATCTTTGTTTATGTGTTAAAAATCACTAATATTAAAGATGGATGTGTTCAGCAAAAAAGATGAAATTCAGTGAATACAAAACTGACTTGCACCTCTTTCCATCTTCTGGTTGTTTGTGAAGCCACTACATAAGCTGGCTACTGCAGATCAAGAGGCCACTATGTAATCTAATGCTAGCCAAGTGCATATCCTGACACACAAGCAATGGGTGAACAAAGTTAAAGGTGGATAATAAACAAGCATGCTGCTAGATGGACTGACATAACAGCTCATGCTTTCCCATTCAGTTCTTAGTTCCTGTGCATTCCTTTAACGGTGAGAGCTTTTACAACGTAGTATACGCGTGAATAGCAATTTTATATACAATGAAAGTTGCAATGTATTGTGTACATAATGCTATCATAATTTATATATATATATACACACACATATGCTAAATTATTTCAGTCATAGACTACAGCATACTCTGTGTAAGACTGAAACTATCATGCATACATGCTCACCTCCTTTAGTCACAGACTATTGTAGCTTACTCTGTGTAAGGCTCTGAGCTATCACTCCCCTCCACAACCATCTAAACTGTCAAATATTGCTGCAGTCACTTACTTAGAAACACTCCCCATTCCTTCAGCAGTTCTCTGCCAAGCAGTAGGAGAACCACCACCTGCTCCAGTTCACTGTTGCTGTACAGATGGTCATGACTCCCACAACTGCCACATGGATCAAACTCTGGGCACTGCCAGTGAAACAAAGGACTAGAAACTGAGCCCCACATTATTATTAAGTCTTCACACAAAAGCAATCTTAACTAATTCTATCGGATAAAATTAATGTTGTGATGATATTAAAATTTAAAATGTAAAATTTTAACCTTATTTTTGGAAACTAATGTGCTGGTAATACCAAGAATTTTCTAAACACTTTATATTGTCTTGTTGATGCTTTCCTAAACCTAAGATTATCTGTCTTATCAAGACAGGATGTCTTGTTTGAGTGTGGTCTTCTGGAAATAGAAGTTCACCACCTCTTTTTGTCTGCACCAAAGCTGAATGATAGAGATTAGGTGGCTTCTGTTATGAAAGAATAAGCATTAGTAACAAAATGTATTCATGTATCTGAGAGAAAAAAGAGATATAGAAGCTGGATACTGCAGTATAGGGTCAGAATAAAACTTTTTGATATCATCTTGTTTCTTCATTATCAGATCAAAAGACAGTTGCACAGACTGGATTTTCTGCCAGACTGTACCTTACTGAAGTGGCCACCAAGTGTAGCTAGAACAGCTTCAGAATAATCCAGCACATGAAGCAAGTGTTCTGTTTCAACTGTACTTCCTGTCCGGGCTTTTATTTTACCTGTCAATCAAACCATATATTGTGAAAAGAACGACACTTGCAAAGGCATCATGATGCATCACACACACACACATTTGCATGAACAAACATTACACATATGACTGTACACATATGCAAATAGTACTTTTCATTTGTAAAGACAAAGTCTAACTCACTCAGGATATATTGAGATTTAAGCTCAATTCCCAGCATTTCACAAAGAGCTGCAGTATGGTGTGAAGCATTCTCTCTTTCGAGAATGAGCACTGTACAAGGGCTTAAACTGTCTTGTTGCTGTTTTGTGCTGTCCAGAGCAGCAAACTCTAAATTGATGCCCGGGCAGAACACACTGTGGTGCTCATCTGGAATCCCTATACAATGTGGAGGGCAGATAAGCACATCATTTTACTTTCTCTATCTTTAAATATTATGCGCTACTCAAAATATTTTATTTTTCTGTTGTGTGACATATTTTTGTTGTATAAGTAGAAACGTCTGTATTGTTTGTATCAAAAAGAGCTTAAATAAGTAATATGCAACACACACACCTAAAGTGGAAAAGAATAGAAGCTTAACATGACAACTTGCATTAAAGACTTCATCTCTTCCAAATATATAAGATTTGCAAGTGCAGAATTTACAGAGAGTGAAAAAGCTGGAAAAAAGACCAGAAAAAAGGAAAGCCCATAAGCACTAAAAATTTACAATCTGAAAGCACTACAAATTACCAGAATAGACAACTTCAACAAAGAGCACAAAGAAGTAGACACCACATCAAGCAACACGTTATTTTTATCCAGCTCTATAACTGACCAATGTTTGTTGCACGTCGCACTGATAGACACAAGCGACGAATCCCTCGAGGCTGAAACCCAGCTTTCTGCTGAACTGCTTGTATTAGCAGCCCCAACACAGATACTGGCACAACTGGCGCAATAACCAAGATGACATGGCTTTTTGTAGTTCCACTGAGAGCTGCAGGAGGTCTAGGGGGTGCTTCTTGCATCAAAAACTCTTCTGATAACATCCAAACACGGCAAAAAATATAAATATGCTAATTAAATGCCATCTGAGCATAATATTCCTACTTCCTCCCATGCCATATTTCTAATGAAACACATGGTGACAGACAAAAACTTCTTAAATTACAGTCTATTGCATCAAATGTTTCTCCTGCTAGTAAGATGCTCTTGAAACAACACAAATGTTTCTAGTTAATAATGAAGCAGCTCTTAAAATAATTTTCTTCTTTTCATACTCTTCTTCCCCTTTACCAGAGTTTTTTTTAACCATTTAACGTATAGATTCCACAGCCTTATGGTTAAGATCTTATCAACTCAGACTGAAAAATGAGGATGCTTGGTTCTACTCTTTTTAAAAGAAATTCTGACACATCTTTAGTTTAGTCCTTCTTACTCCTTGAGGAGCATAGGGCTACAACAACACCTCGCCAGTGGACCCGGTTTGGGCAGCTTCCAGTCAAGTGCCTGCCTGGCAATGGTGTCAGCTGGTTTGAGCAGGGTGTGTCTTATCCAGCCCCATTTGTGCTTTTTGATGTCTTGGCTAGTGGCATTCTGGTTAGTTCTTTTCCACAGGTTGCTGTTGGAGATCTTTTCAGACCATCTTATTATAAGAATATGGAGTAGGCATCAGTTGGTGAAGATCTGGAGCTTGTTGTTGATGGTATTTGTCACTCTCCAGATTTCAGAACCAAACAATAGGACTGCCTTCACATTGATGTTGAAGATGCAGTTCTTACTGTGGAAGGATAATGCTCGGGAGCTCCAGATGGGGCGTAGACTGCTGAAAGAGTGCCTGGCCTTGTTGATGTAGCTTTTGATGTCATCATTCCCTCCACCGATCCTTGTTTACAATGCTCCCCAGATATGTGAAGTGGTCTGTTTCCAGAATGTTCTTTCCTCGAAGTTCGATTGGGAGTTCCTGCTTGTTGCTGATTCTCATCACTTCGTTCTTCTTTCTGTTGACCTTTAAACCGGTCTTCTCTGCTTCCTCTGCTAGCTTACTCAGTTCGGTTTGTGTATGCTGTGTGATCATGGGTATGGGTATGATCATGGTCCAAGTCTTTGTTTCCAAAGTAATAATGGTTTTTCCTGATGTTGGTCTGGTCTAGCCACTTCCATTCCATTTCGCATAACGCAAGAAACCTGATGTATTTTCTCATTTCACTTGCCACGAGCTGACTTGCCACATTCACAGAGGGTCCTGATGTTCCAGGTCCCTACCCTGATTCTTGCCTTTGTCATCAAAAGATTGAGTCGGCAAGCGGGCTTCCCTAAGGCTTTCACCAGCATGCGTCGTAAGCTCTTCTAGAGAGGAATCTTCCTGACCAGGCCCATGTTGTGGTACTGTTGCAATTTCTGTAACAGCTTTTCTTTTTTACACGAGTGGGTTGTTAGCCAAACCAAAAGCAAAACACCCAACCTGAAGGGCCAGGGTGTAATATTCTAGGCTGGCCTCTCCCCTGACAAACCTGTTTGGCTTGGTTAGATTTGCAAGAAGCACAAGGCTCCTGCCACCATAGCTCTGTGGGTCAGCAAAGTGCGCAAGCCACTACACTACTACAAGGTAAGCTCTAAAATCATCACAAACAGGAGGCAGAAAAACTCAACATACTTTAAGTCAGTAGAGAATGTTTTCATTTTAAGCACCAGATTCTTTCAGCTCTCTAAACTCTTTTCTGGGAAAAATATGAATTATTAAAGCAAAAGAAAGGAAAACATAGAGTACAAACTACAGGTAAGAGAACAGCAGATGAGAAATGAGAAGGAAGGTGTAAGAAAAAAAAAGAGAGGGAAAACTGTGTCTGTACCTGCATCAACTCCACTTTGCCGCTTTCCTTTCTTGCTCTTGGAATGAGGCTGGCCTGATGAGGAGCTGCTGGATACAGCATTAGGCATGCTATCTTTTGGTTTGTATGGTAAACCCACATCCATGCTGGCACCCTTGGAAATGCGACCCCCAAACCAAAACACCAATTCACTGGTGGTGTGGTCTAGAATTCTCACATGATGAATGTTGAGCCTGCTTCTTAAGTTTCCAAACACAGCTGACAAGCAATCTGGGTCTGTCTGGATAGCAATTCTGTAGTCCAAAGGACCAATAATTTTTGCTACTTTGTCTTGTGCATTGGGGCCTCGAATGGCAAGAGCCAATGCTGGCGACACACCATAAAACCTCTGTGTAGAATCCATGTATGTACCAAATATAGACATTAAGTTGCCGTTGACTTTTTCATCCGGATACAAAACACGCAAACCACAGATGTCACAGCAGTTGAAAGTCACTGTCTCCAGAAGTGTATAAACCAGCTGTGTTAAGATAAATCCACATATTAATAATATGGTGTATAAATTAGCTGTGTTAAGATAAATCTACATATTAATATTATAATGTTATCCTTTTTTTCTTTCTTCCTTTCTTAACACTTGCTTCTTATTAGCACATTGCCTCATATATGCATCCACTCACTAAGTAATGAACTCATTTATTTGTTCATGTTTAGATGAGTGCATTTATTTTTAACTTTTCATTTTTTTCTTGAATAAACTATTTCCTTTTCATAAGAAGGTATGTCTTGGGATTTGTTGTTGTCATTTTCTTTCTCAATACTGGTAATGTTGAAGTATTAACCATTTTTGGCAACTTGGAATGAATTCCCACCATTGTTGGTGATGGGATCTAACAAGCAGTAGAGTACTATATTTTAATAAACTATTGGCATTCTAAGAATGAATTAAGGGTAGAATATACTAAAACAAAATATGATCTTAAAAAAATAAACACGTAAACTAAGCTGTTGCACAGATGTTTGCTTTTCTTTCACTGGTGGAATTCTATGCAAAATTTTTGAAGTCATAACGACTATTAACCCCATTTTGACTACGTGGTAAAGTTTTGAGTGTTAATCAATTTAAGCTGGATAATTTAAACTGACTCTTATAATCAACAGCCTGCAGCAAATTCTGCTCTAAAAAAAACTTTGCAAATGCTGTGACAAAATCGGTTTGCTACAAAGTGTGGATTGTTTTAACAGGAACATTTAGAGAAAAAAATCCAGCAGACCCTGAGCACAAGTGACAAACCTTTGGCAAAAAGAGGGCTTCATGATGCAGAATAACAACAGTGTTCTGTAGAATATTCTCCCCACTCATATGACCTGCTCCATGTTCATAAAAGCTTTCTTGTGAGTCTACAGTCTGCCAGAAAAAGCCAACATCTTTGTTGAAAATCTTGTCTGTAGCACTGACATCTGTATGGATCTGTAACAAGAGATTATGTATTATGAATATACATTTTGCAAGGATATCTTTTTTAAATTCTGTAATTCATAGTAAATTATAAAATGTTTTACAAACCTGCATGAACGAGGACAATGGCTTGTTGCAGACCGATGAACCTAGCTTGTTGAAAGCCAGTGGAGGTTCAAACTCTTCTTCAGCTTCCTGATCTACTGCAGAAGATGTATCTGGCGGGCTGATGTACTGTTTCCAACACCTCACACTGCTTAGTGAGTTTCGGGACAGGAAGGTATCTACAAACTTGTAGAACTTTGATGTGTTGTCACCTTTCTGCATAGGAGATAATCCTTGATGAGAAGCCTGTACAACTTCTATGACACATCAGCTGCAGATCCAATCCTTTGATAGCTTGTACATCTCAAAGGACTAAATTACACTGTCCAGAATGTCTTTAAAAGCAAATATGTCCAGATTTATGAAGATATGTATGTTTATGTTTGTGTGTGTGCCCATATTTGTATGTGTGTGTGATTGTGTACAAAAAAGAGATGTGTGTGAGACAAGGTGTTGGGAGAAAGAAATCTAGGTAAATTCACCACTATCTTTCACAAAAATCATCCCACAGCTTGTACAACATATCTATCGGATACAGCAATGCATTAATCAAAAAAACGAATACAGCTTTTCATACAGCAATAAAAAAATTTTCTCACCTTTGTTTTCCTTAAATTAGAAAGTTCTTTTTTATCATCTTTCTGCAGACAGTAGACTGGAGAAGGGCACACAAGGATGGCTAAACAGAGTGACTCATTTACCCAAAGCTGCTGCATTCCAATCACATGGAAAGGTGGGAATGTCTCAGGGTACACAGGACAACTCATCTGCGGCAGTAGATACTGCTTTACTTGGTCAAAGTTGGGAGGTATTAAACTCAACAGCCAGCATACAAGCGACAAGTAGCTTCTGGACAAATTATTCATTTCTGGAATAAAATTTTGTTTAAAAAAAGATTTTCATGTAAAGTTTTTTTAACATATATTGAATACCCAATCCTTATCAGAAAGTTTTAAGTTTTGCAAGTGGAGGGACATAAAAATAACTCCAGTCCTACTTTCTATGCTAACTTTCTAACCTAAAAGAAACAATATGAATAAGACAAAAGTGCATACCACTTAGCCCCACTGACAATAGAATGTGTGTATGTGTAGGTACATGGATTTTTTTTAACCTCAAGGAAATGCATTCATAAACAATAAACAGTTGAATAAATACAACAATTATGCAAATATTATGGAATATATAACTAAGATGAACATTATTTAACATTCGAGTTTAGTCTCAGTTTTTGACAAATACATTTGGTGGCAAACTTCAATCCATCATGGGTACCAAAGGCCATACATTTAGTTTAACATCATACAAGCAAACTAAAAGTTTTTTAATGATGTCACCATTCTCTTTTGCAAAAGAGCATAGTATAATGCCTGCAGGCTAGCCCCATAAGCCTCAAAGGCAACTAGGCTGTGCCCTAGACGGACAAGCCAAGGCACTGCCAGCTGGTTGCTGTAGAGTATTTCGTACTAGATTTGCATTGCAAATAGCTTGCAGTGGAGCATATCATACTCTATCAAGTATAAGTGAAACAAGGAATATGTGCTTACTTTTATCAATGCTCTTGTTTGCATGTGAGCTGAAGGCTGCAATCTCACCATTGCTGGAAAGGGTGACTGTAATCAGCATTGTTGGCTCTCCTTGTAGTGAGGTTGGCAGAACTGGTATGCGAGGCTCATAGGAAGTGTTCTAGGATTTAGTAGAAATGCTACTTGCATGTCTTTCATCATAGTAAATGAAAGATAATATACTGCTCTGTTCATTTGTTTTCATTTGCTGAAATTTATAATAGTGCCATCCATCACTCACACTGAGTGCGAGTCTGATGATTCCTTTACCCATCCTCTAGTTAATCAGTCTGTTATTTATCTTCTATTTTAGTCCCTCAGCCTAACCATTGCGTCTGCTTCTATTTGTAATCTTTATCTCTGTCTCTTCCTCTCTTTCACCCCCTCTCTCTCTCATTTTAAAAATGCCCACTTACCATGTCAAAAAGTACAGGTGTATTTTCTGCACATGGTTGTGTTCCACTTACACAAGCTGTAGGGCGCAGGCCTTCCAAGCTGTGGCCCATTCGAAGTTTGGCAGACTTCTCTTTTTCTCGTTTCTCACGTTCAAGCCTGAAAACACCAGGTGAAAAGCATGGATAGAGTAAACAAACAGCTCTCTGTTGCTGTGGAAATCAATCCCACTGTCTTCAGATGCATAGCGCAAGAGAGAACATCGATTTTGCAAGTGGTAAGTGGCATGTTCCATACAAGTGGCATGTTCTCTATCAGATACTCATTTCATGGACAAATCTCATACTGTGTGAAGACGAGACCTTTGTTAAAGTTATTGGTAATCAAGAAAGAACTTTCATTTATCATCTTAATCTAGTCTTTTAAAGGTAAGTACAATTAAATGCCAACAGAATATTTTCATGCAAATAATGAAGATGTTTTTGTCTTTGCAAATGCAATGATCATACAGAAACAAGGAGACACACAATACTTGCATTAATGTGTGCACATATATATATGTACTCAAATATGTTATGCAATAATAATAAATAATGATAATAAATGCATGATTTATATAGCGCATACAAATGGTCATAAGAAACAGGGTACATTCACACACACACACGTGCATATATATATAAGTGCATTGTACATCTGTGCACACAACACTATGTGTGTGTATATCTCTGTGCATACATATGTATATAAATGTAATCTATAAATGTATGTCTATGCACTCTAAAGGTATATTTGTATATGTGCACATATGTTATCATATACATATACATGTATACATAGGTGTATACACAAATACTATATGTATAAAAGTGTGTATATCTATGCATGCAGACACATACTATAGGTATAAATTTATCTACATCTGTGCACATACAGACACACTTTTTGAATAATGTATGTACACACATGTGCACACAGAAACACTATGTGTATATATATATATGTGTGTGTGCACAACTGCATTCAGGCATATGCTCAGCAGAAAAGACTTACCTATCTGCCCCGCGTTGTTTTTCTCTTTCCTGCTCCTTCATCATGGCTACTTCAGTCCTTGAACAGCAACTATCATCGGCTCTTTCAGAAATGTTGCCTCCGGATGCACTGGTCATCTGTTCATAGGTATCTTTTGAAGATGTAGAGGTGTCATTAAACTTGTAGCTTGTAGGAGTGACCACTGTACCACTCAATACTGTTGTCTTGATAGATGTGTCTTGGATTTGCAACATTTTGTCACAAGTAGTTTGAATGTGTTGGGATCTGGCAATATAAAACAGAAAATGAAAATGCAAAGCCTCCTCTGAACAAATATTGTTCAATTTCAGTAATTACAGCTAAGCTGATAAACGACTGACTTTTTGAAGGCAAAATTTTATATATCACTCTATAGGGGAACCTCACAAATCCTACCAACATCCATAGCATCTCCTTATCACATCATAGTCAGTTCAGCCAACCTTTTTGTCCCTTGGTGACTTGATTTCTCATCTCCTGCAAAAAATCTGTTCTGCTGGTCTTTGCTTTTGCAACAACTATCAGTGACTTTTGATCTTGGGCTGAGTTTTCTGGAATCACCCTCTACCCTTTGTTTATCATCACTATCATCCTCTTGTGTGGAGACACCCATGCTGCTATATGTCGGCAATGGGAAGGTTGTGGTTGCCAGACTATGGCCCTCTTCTGTCATAGTGTGAGTGGCTCCATTCAAGTCAAATCTGGCGAAATTAGACAAAAAATCCACCAAAAGCTCTACAAAATTATAAGACCATGAAAGCATACTTTACCAAAAATTGCTCTATATAAGGTACAACGTTATCTGGACAAATGAAAAATATGAACAACATATTCAGAAAATGAGAACACAAACTAAGTATATTTATACATTCATGCTTATACTCACATAAAAACAAACATATATGTCTTGATGACATGATATAAATGAGTATATACTGTGGCAGATATATCTCTTAAGACACAGCAGACAATTGTAGAGAATTAAAAAAGCTAAAGTAAACTGATCTGTTTATTTATCACAGAATGCTCTATTATCTCCCCAAGAATTCTTCAGAAAGTTCGGTCATTTAAAGGAAGTATTTAAGAACTTATCTGGATCAGCATCTCCATATTTTAACTTGTGCATCCAATATACAAGGCAAGAGGATATACAGACAAGCCAACCTTTGTATGGTGCTGGATGGCAATGTGTGAACTGAGACTGGCACATCACACAATCCTTCTGTTGTTACAGCTGACTTGTTTTTGATGTCCATGTTTTGCCTCTGCTTTGATTGTTTGGCACTGACAACAAATAACAGTTTGTGATGTTTTACACATGGTAATATGAAATATCTATAGTAGAACAAATAAATTTTAAGCCATTTTAAACCATGCAATGGCTTAACTGCTGATTAAAAAGATTGCTGGGGGGAAAAAAAGAGTTAAAATGCTTGATTTTCACTCTGAACATTTATCATTTGGTACACCAAAAATGGTCACATAACATTCAAATAAAACTCCATTTCAAAATGAAAGGAAAAAAATATTAAACAGGTAAATATCATAAATAAGCCCAAGCCATGCACATGCATTCTCTCTCTTCTTCCTCTTTCTAACTTTCAGTCACAAACAGACCCTAACAGCATGAACATGATGTGTACCTGTCAATGGGAGAAGACAGTGAGGAGGAAGCTGATGTAGAAATGCCTCTGGACATTATACTTTTCTTTATTCTCTGTCTTCTCTGTATCCAACTTTCATCGTCCTCAGAATCGCTAGAATCTTCCCTGTTGCTAAGAAATATCCTCAACATATTTTGACTTGTTATTTTTTTACTAAACTAAACATCAATGTGAGTAAACTTGTAAAACTTCAGAGATGTTTACAGGTACACTCTTCCTATAAACCATTACATTTTAGGAAACCTATGCATATCAGCAAGAAAGTAAGAAAACGTACCCTCTTGTGCAGTCAAGATAAATATGATCATGTTTTATAATCCACTTAAAGCTGATAAAGCAGAATGCTGACAAAATGTGACAGGTCTAGTCTGCTGCTCACATTTAACAGAGAGCTCTTTTTGTTGATGGATAGGTTTTATATTGCATATAAGACTTTAGAAGATGGTTCTGGGATCAATTGGCAAGCAGTGAGCCGCAGCACTGTTCCGCGCCATAGGTCACAGGTAAGTTGAATATTTTTTTATAAAAAAATGTGACTACAATTTACAAATTACTTATCAGTATCACACATAGTTTAGTTTATTCCTTGTTGCTCCCTTGAGGAGCATAGTGCTGCAATGCGGTTTCTGTAACACCTTTTTTTTTTTAAAAGTGAGTTGTTAGCCAAACCAAAAAGCAAAACCCCAACGTGGAGGGCCAGGGTGCAACATTTTAGTCTGGCCTCTCCAGTATTAATTTTTGGGAGGAATTAGTTGCCAGTTATTTGATAGTGCAGTCAACCAAGCATTTAGGATCCTCATGAAACCAAGCCCAGGAACACAATGGTTTGGTCAGTGTTCTCAGTCAAGCCCTGTTATTTGCTCAAAGATGTGTCTGTTTTGAAACATTATGAGATTTAAACTTGAAAACTTTAGTGAAAAAAATAGTAGTTTAAGATGTCTACTTAAAGGCTCTTAGAACGATGATCTGCATATCAGGTGACTTACCATAATGGGTTTCTTATCTGGCTCAGTTTCAATGCTTTACTTAAAGTGCTCCTAAAGACATCACAGCCATAATTTACAAACAATACAACTTTATTAATCCACAAGATCATAGACAAATGATTTACCTCTCCTGTTCAAGTCCAAGCACTCTCTTCACACTGGCCAAACATTCTTTCTCCTCCTCCCGGTGCTGGTCAAATCCACGAAGGTCAATGTACACAGTCTTTGGCTCAGACCATTGCTTTACCTCATGTCTGGCATGCATGCTATGTGATGATATGATTCTATCAGTCATTGTTTTGTTTTTAGACCAAACATTACTTTCAAATCTTCCATCTGGCCAAAAAAAGAGAGGATAAGGCAGTCAGATAAGATTCCAAATAGAATTAAAGTGCATGATTTTTGTTTATTCGCAACATTTGTTTCCCTATTAACTCCTGCTTAACAGCAAAGTTTTTGCATTAAAAATGACAAAGATTCAAGTAGCTATAAGATCTGCCAGTAATGGCCTATAGGCTGAAGCTTGTATTGCTGTATTACACATTAGATGTTTTCCAGTCCTTTTCTGTTTCCTTTACTTTTATATTTTTAAAGAAAGTGAAAATTTTCTAATGACATTTTATGCCTTATTCATTAACTGTATGGCTTATAATAGGTTAGAAAACAACTTGGAATTTCACTTTGATAGACAAGAGTAGTTGTACAACAGTAGTCAATTTACCTGTGTCAGGGCAAGCTCCAGTTGAAGATCCAGTTATCTCCTTAAGACCACACTTATTAACAGATGTCAAGGATGAAGGGGATGTGGCTAAAGAAACTGTGGACTGGGATAAAGTCGAGGTCGTGGCAACCAAAGATGCTCCTGTCTGAGGGTCAAAGGCAGAGAGGTCACAAGGCTTACCAGCCTGTTCCATTGAACATCTGGCCAGCTTCTGTATTACTGTCAAGCCATCAGACTCTGAAAAATAATCATATTAGTCATTTTTATCATTCGTCAGACTCACACAGTCATGCTGGCCGTGATCATGGCCCCAAAATAAAGAAAATACAGTTCTTTGCTCTATTCCTTCTTTTGTTACAAGTCTCTTAAATTTAACTTTAACTTATATCCAAGTCTTATTTTTTGCTAAAAAAAAAATATCATTTGAGTATTGTTCACCAGAAAATTCCATGATATTATCCTCTGTGCATCCAAGAATAATTACCTTCTTCAAATGAGTCAGGAGATCCAACAGCTCGAGTTGTCTGCCACTCTTCAATTCCTTTGTTATTCAGTGTTAGGTTGTCTGCAGTTTCAAATAAAGTTCACAAAGATTTGAAGTTACAAATCAATAAAACATGCTGCTTTTAGTTTTATACATCTTTATACATTTTATACATTAGTTTATCTTCTAACAGATACATGAAAGGTGCTTGTATATAAATAACTTAGATTTGACTTACCAAAGTCAATGTTATTTAATAGGTCAAATGACAAGCGTGGTATTGTGGAGCTGTATTTCATGGCCCGATCTGTGGTATGGTGCCTGTTCTGCTGCAGTGTTTCTTTGTTATGTCTTGTTCTTTTATTCCTTTGTTGCCTTGATGACATTTCTTCTCCTTCTGCTCCTTTATTGCTATCCTGGTCAGAGGACCAATCTTGGGTGCCTGATCCAACATTTGACAAAGTGGGATGAATGGAAATGAACTGTGTATCAACTATTCTGCCACCAGATGGAGAAAGGTTTCTAACACTGTTTTCCTTGATTTTGGCAACTAAAAACTCTCCAGTTTCTGCAACAGTCACCTGCCTGCTCTCATCTTCTGCAGATTGTTCTTCGCTCTTATATTGATGGGTCTCCTTCATGACTTGATCTTGAAAACTAGCTTCTTTCTTCTTGTCCTTCTGGTTTAATTTAGCTTTCTGCATTCCTTTATCTTCTTGTACAACCTTTTCTAGATCCTTCCAGCTCGTGACTTCATTATGTCCACCTGACAAGTGAATGTATGAAGTAACAACTTTAAATATGGGAACTTAAAAAGTTATTTGTAAGCTAAAAGGTTCTAAAGTTAGAAAAGTTAGAAAACAAGAGCAAAGATGATGATGATGATGACAATAAAGCAATCAATAATCATAAGTACAACAACAGTTTATTTTTATCTTAGTGTTAGCAGTAATAATAGATTTATACAACCCATTTCATACTAAGCAGAGTAAATGACTAATGAGCTTAACAAGACTGATATGGAAGCCAATTATGAATGCCCACAATACCTTCAAGACAGTGAACTTTTTAAAGTATATATCTTCAGTAGTTGAAGAATTTTACCTAGTAAGTGCACCTAAAAAACACAAATAAAAAACTGTGAAAAGAAATGATTTAATAAAATTATCCTAAATTATCTATGTGATGTTATACACTTACTATCACAAGCAGACAGCAATGCTGCAATATCATTGTCAAAAGCCAGTCCTGAAAAGCAAGCAGACCCTGAGTTTTTGTCAAAATCAGGAATGTGAAGGAATCCAGGATGATCTTTGAAAACATCTGTGGCTGACTCTCCACTGAGGCTAGTGTCAAGATCCTTCTCATCATCAAAATCAACCTCTGCAGACTTTAGCAGACTACGATGAAGGATCACAGGTTCCTCAGAGTCTGATGACAACTAAAACCATACTTCAAGTACATCACTCTGCCTCTTCCTATAATGTTTAAATAAGATCAAGTCTCAAGAAGGATTTCTAAGCCAGATTCATAAAACATTGTGAACTGTATTGAAATATAACAACTTACCAAAGAAGACAATGTTTTTGAGAAGCATGCTGAATGGTGAAAGGCTTACAAAGCTATGATGAATGTCCCTGCTGCTGGGGTTGATCCATACACTAAATAGGCTTAATATACTAAGATCTCCATTTTTCTTTAATTGGGACTATTTTCCTCATAAATTTTGCATTGAAAGAGGGTCTAAAAAGAGGAAGAGAAAAAGTAAAATAGTAAAAAAAAGTAAAAAGCTAAGGTAGCTATATAATTCATAAAGAGTGTGCATGTGTGATTCTCAAAGCCGTAAATCACAAAAGTGTAAAATAGTGTGTGCGTGTGCATGCACGCAAGAGAAAGAGAGAGTAAATGTGAGCACCGTTTCTAGGTGTCTCTATTAACATGTCCTCTTTCTAACTTTCCTTACATCTGACAAGTCAAAATCAATGGTGGGAAGCGATTTTTCAATTTCTGCAAAGATGGTGTCCATTTGTGGTTTTAGATTTCTCTCAAAGTCAGGATCCTTAGGTAAAAGAGTTCCTTCTTCTCCCTCATTCTGGTCTTCATCACTGCTATCAGTCTCCATCAAAACCTGCTGTCAGAAAAAAATAATAATTTGTCCCCCTATTTTATTGACTGCAATAATTTTATTAAGTAATGAAGTAAGATTATTTTGCCTGCTGAAAGAGCCTTCCTTAAATTAAACGAAAGCTGCTTGTTCTACTTATGTTGAAGTAATGTGGGTGCATGTTGAAATAAATAACTTCGATAAAATGGAATAAAGAAAGTACTAGCATTAATAAGGGTGCTAAAGACTATAGAACGTCACCATCATCATCAGTATTATTGTTATGCATGTTTCGCCTTAATTTCCACACCTTGCAACACTATAATACAATAAATCATTAGTGAGTGTAGAGGTATTTAAGATTAAGAAAACAGAAGAACATACACTCTACAAGTAAAACTAAGGAAGAAAACTGAAAGGGAGAGAGCTACGCAAAAGTCTATACGTGTATGATGTACTAATGAAAATAAAGCATTTACAATGTTTATTTTGTGAGAATTGTTTTTGTTACAACTATATTATTCCTGTGTATTATTCCTTCTAGTGTGCTGGCGTTGCATCATACCTGTAATTGCCCTTGCGGATTAATAAAGTTGTATTATACATATGTGTCGGACTCCATAGCGATTACGACAACAACGTTTGACCTCGGGCCAAGCTCTGACATTTGAATCAATTAGAGTTTCAGGTAATAAAAACCAAAATATTGAAGACAAACTTAAGGCATGAACATACCTTGAAATAATAGCTATAGAAAAGGAAAACTAATCAAATGTATAACTTCTTCCAATAGCGATATATTGCGAATCTGCAGACAGCGGCAGCGTTACCATTTGAAAACTATTTGCACTGAAGCTAGCCTGTTCCGCTTCTTCGGACAGAATGAGAATATCCACTAAGGGGAAGAGCAGACCACAGCTAGAGAACACCGCTGTGAAGAAGAGTGTTCGAAAAGACAAGAGAGCTTACACAAAGACAGGGATGGGCAAGCTACTTTTAATTTGTAGCCCGCTAGGCTACAGCTACTTTTTTTCAAAACGTAGCCAGCTACACTACAGCTACAATTTTCCAAAACGTAGCCAGCTACTTTGGGCTACTTTTAAAATGTAGCCAGCTTCTTTTGGCTTCTTTTGGCTACTTTTAAAAGCGTGATGTTATAACAAGTTAGCTGTAGCCAGCTGGCTGTAGCAAAATACACAAACATCAAACATACACACAAAACACTATATTACTTGCTAACACAAGAACTGGTTTTTATATACATTGACCTTTATTCTGATCTGAGACCACCAAAAACTCCACATTAACAACAAAATGCAAAGGTATAAAACAAACTTTTGACTTAGTGCTGATAATTTGTGAATACTGTTAAAACAAATCTACATGCTTTCAGTCCTCCATGGAATTGAACTTGACCAGAACTTTGGCCTCGAAGTTGCTGTCTGTCCCCCTAGTGCGCAGCTTTGTCATGATAAGTCCTGCCAGACTGAACAATCTCTCAACCGCAGCACTGCTTGGCAAGACGGTGTTGGTGCGCAGATAGAGTTGTTTGATCGTGGGCTATTTGTCCAGTTCACTGACATTCTGCGACAATCCAGACATCAGGAAGGTAGTTGTCTCAGGGGTGCCGGTAACTTCTTCATAAATGATGAAGTCTGCCTGTTCGTCTGTGCACTTGGTTGGGGACTGGACTGGCGTGTCGGTCAATGCTGCCTCTGCAGTCAAGAGGGATCTGCAATTCTCACGCAGGGTTTGGTCCCCAGTCCACATCAACTTGCACCTGAAACAATAATATGCACAATAATTAATGCTTTGTTTAATTTGGTTAAATTTTTTTTTCTTATTGTTGTTTTTTAATTAATTTTATAAAATGTACTGGTTTTTATGTACTTATTTTGATTTGTAGGCAAGTGTCAAAAGACCAGTGACAGTGAATATTATGTTTTGTTTTTTTAATCAACACCCCCCTCCCCCCACCTCCCGTCAAAAGTTTATTTTTTAATTTATTTACGGATATTTGTATAGCGCTTATTCTCGTGTAATCTGAGCTCTAAGCGCTTCACATTCTTCTCATTCTCAAAAGAACAGTGACACAGAGTAGCTTATAAATGAAGAAAAAATACACTGAAATAACGAAAACTCTCCCTCACCTTGGGTTCGACACAGTTGCAAGCAGGGTGTCTTGGTCCTTATAGGCATCAGCAAATCTGGTCTCCAACCCATTCAGGACAGCAGTAGCTAGGGGACCACAGATTTCTAGCTTGGACTTCTGTTGCTCGATGCGGGTCTTGAGGGTGTTGAGCTGAGGCAGGAGGTGTCCCAAGCCCACGCACTTCTCGCCCTGCAAGCAGTCGAGGCACATGAAATTTGAGTTATGTGACCAAGAACAAAAGATATTAATTGTGGATACATCACCCTACTTCAAATAAAACTAGTAAAACAAACAAAAAAGGAAGGAAAAAAAATAGTAAAACTTACCTCCAACATTTGGTTCGCCGTTTTCCTGCTCATTAACTGGGTTTCCTGGCCAGTGAGTCTGGACACGAACTTTTGAAAACTTCTCGTTCTCCAGCATGAAGAAGGACAGGTTGCATTCCAACAGGTAATCAAGGACGGCGGAATTGACGTCTGCTTAGCTGACGGTACTCTCGTGTTCCACTTTGAAGAGCTTCGAGACAGAGGGTTGGTCGTCGTCTTCCCTTTTCCGCTTTCGTGACGTTTCCAAGTCTTGAGTCAACTGCCTGGCAAGCAGTGGATGTTTCCTCTAAAATAAACACATGAAAATGAAACAAAATTTTAGAAGTCCATTCACAATCACAGCAAGTTTCTACCAAGCTAATTGTCATATTAAATTACTAGCATTAAATATAAAATCCTTCGAGCCACCATACTGTTCAAACGTCCTTCATGCTCTTTTCATACAAACAAAATAAAACACACACACACACTTTATGACAAAGACTAAATAGATACATGTAGTACACAAACGGTAAAGACAGCAGTTTGATTAGTCGTCGCCCCAGCGGTAATCACGTTGATGCAACCCCTTACCTTTCCACAATCTTTACAACATGTACACTCCTCTATTCCAAAAGCAGACAAGCAAGAACATGAAGAATGAAGATCGATGAAAATCTCAACGAACTTACCTGCAAGTGCGTTCTCAAATTAAACGCCGACGTCTTGTTCGTTGAGTACTTCGTGCTGCCGCACCCATTCTTGCATTTGAAACTACAGTGGAACCTCGGTTAGCGAACGCCTCGGATAGCGAATATTTCGGATACGAACAAAAATTTCGTTAAAAGTTTGTCTCGGATAGCGAACAAAATTTCGGATAACGAACAGCCACGTGGACCACACGTGACCGACCAGCATGTCATCCTTCGCGCTCGAGACACAGTTACGATCGGTCGTTCCTTTTCACTGCGGATCCTTCTTATTTAGTGATTTTTGTGCTTTATTTTAATAAGATAATACTCAATCATGGCTCCAAAGAAGATTAAGAGCAATTAATAGTAGTGAGGTAATGATAAGGAAGCGGCCAACAAATGAATTGAAAAAGGAAATGATTTCAAAGTATGAAGGTGGCATGCGTCTGTCGGATATGTGATGTCGTATTACTGAAGAGTTTTACAAAAAAGGCAGAAGGAACAGACACTGGACAAGTTTTTTCCTTAAACCTCAAAGCTACAGAAAAGGGAAGTCACCCCCGATTTTATAATGTCACGTGTGCTCATGGAGGGGGAATCCAAGCAGTAATTCCACCCTTCCTCCCCACACTTGCTTCCAACCACGCCGTCAAAACGGCAAGTTTTCTGATGTTTGAATGCTTTCGTTAATGTTTTTATGTTTATTGAACTCCATTTATATTGCATTATAACTGTTCTCTTGTAAACAAATACCTATATAGCCTGTAACTTTCAAATATTAGCGAGTCAACAGGGGCTGGGAACCAATTAAATCTATTTCCTTTATTTCTTATGGAAAAAATTGTTTCGGATAACGAACACCTTTTCAGAACGGATTAAGTTCGTTAACCGAGGTTCCACTGTATATCCACATTTTGTGGCTTCGCAAAATGTAAAAAATTTCAAATAAGGCTGGAAATTGATGGGTACGTCCATCTTCGTTTTTCAAATCGCTCCCGCCACATGGACGACACAGTACTTCCGGTTACTGAGCGTGCGAGAGACGTGGGTGTCTGGCTGTCACAACACCGAGCTGTGAGAGCAGTGGCTGTCGTCGTCTTGCTGACACACTGTCGACGAATGGTCGTGAAAGTAGCCAACATGTAGCCAAGCTACGGCTACTTTCTAAAATGTAGCTACGGCTACAAGCTACTTTTTTTTAAATTTGTAGCCGGCTACGCTACAAGCTACAAACCCATCCCTGCACAAAGAGTTAATTTAGCTGTTGGCAGCTGAAAGAGGTGAGACCAGAACAGTTATATAAGATTACCAAGTTTAAACGACAAGGGAAAATAATTATGGGATATGCCGGAGAAGCCCTCACCATCTACATATTCATCACAAACTGACAGCATTGAAACGCCAGAAACATGAGCTGGAAATGCAGAAACATTAGTTAGAAATACAGCAGCTAAATTTAGCATCCAAGAAAAGAATCTGACAGCTGGAGATAGAATATCTGAGAAAACTGAAGAGGACAGAATATTTCGAGACACAGTGAAAGTATAGCATATGACGGTACTGGGGACTACCCGTAGCTGATCAGTTCGAAATGCAGAAAGCTGGAATTAGAGTCCAAGGAAAGAATGAGAAAGCTTGAGTTAAAATTTATGCAAGAAATTGAAGAGAAAAGATTTGAACTCGAAAAAACATCGAGACTAGCACTACAAAACTGGGTAGAGGGAAAGTACAGTACAGTCGCATACTGCAAAAGAATGAATCGCAGTATTACGTACAGGTGACCACTCTCCATACCAAGTTTCACTCCTCAGGAACCAATTAAAGGCCGCATAAATTCGAGGTTCTTGATAATGATTACAGAAAAAAAAAGCATATTCTTGTAGCTGTTGTATGTAATGCTGCTTAATTTATTCAGTGAATATTTTCATTTCTTTCATCTAACGCTTTTTTAAGCATTCAAATGTCTTTGTTTTCACATGAATGTTTGAGTTTACGTTAGTCTGGGAATACACATATCTGAAATCTGTAAATCCATTATTTAAAGTTTTCATTCAAAGCATTGACATTATTTCTTAGTTTGGAGGTTGGAGGGTTATAGGCAGTCGGACAATCCCTACAGTTTCGCTTAGTGTACGTGGAATATCGATGATAGATTTTAAAGAATTATTTAAATATATAAAGTTCAGTAAAATCGTGGCGTGTTAAAGGCGTTATAACGAAGCCAGAGACTTAAGCTTTTCGTGTCAAGCTGGTAGTGTGGAGCATTGAGGACTGGGTATGTGGTTACAGACTAAAGTAGCGTCCTAACAGCTTATGTCGCATGCTGAGCATGGATGTAGGCAGCGTGCTACATACTCTCTGTATGGTGCGAACCGGGTGCATTAAGGAGTGGGAAGCACATTGTGGTACTGTGTCAGTCACAGGCCGCGGGTGCGCAGACGACACAGAAAATAGAAATCCTTGCCCTAACGGACCGATCTCTGAACACGAAGTCACTGAGTCTTTACACAAACTGAAGTCTGGTAAAGCAGCAGGACTGGATCACGGACGTATATTTTCTGCTACAGTGTCAAACCTATGTTGACATCAGGGCCAGCTATAGGTGTCTTACACCTGACATACACGGGCCCCAGCAGACGACGTTCACCGAGTTGCTGTCTCTGGCGGAAGCACGCGCCATAAGAAGTGTCTCAATGTATATTTTCTAGACATCAAAGAGGCGCAGTGAACCGGTACTTCATAAATAATGTGACCAAATGGGGCCGATGGCCTAATATACTAGTTTGGGTGCATGGGTGTATGTAGGTGGGAATATGGGTGTGCGTGCGCGCACGTGTGTGTGTTGAATATGAAAGAAAAGAGAGAGGGCGAACGAAGAATGGTCTGGGAGAGTGCAGGTGATATGTAGTATTATGGCACATTATATTCGTCTGTCTTCGGCAGACCGTTGTAGTAGAGACCATGATCATAGCTTGCATGACTCCATGCGTTATGACTACCTAGATTAGACCTGATGGTCAATTTGTACACAGTATAAGTGTGTGGGTGTGATGTATGTGTGTACGTGTGTCTATAGGGGGTGTCAAAAAGCCGAAAAGTAGAAATGATACGAAGTATACCCATCTCATGTCTTATGGCTGTTTTACGTTTGGGTTTTTTTTTATTGATGATGATTGTAACAATATTTCACCCAATTTCGACCGGGTCATTGACCCATCAAATAAACAGTTCTCAGTTCTCTCTCTTTCTTTCTTCTGGTGATGAGCAAGTGAGCGAGCCTGGTTGATTCTAAAAGTTTGCATATAGCCAAATGAACAAGTCACACAACTAAAAATATAAGTCAATTACATACAATAATTACAAAATGGACGGGTTTAATGCACAAAGCATGGCTCCAGATTTCATCAATTGTAGTTTCTTCGTCTGTTTTACATAACAGACATTCATATATTGAAAGACAAGACTGGTTGGAATATCTATAAAGAGATCAAGTTTAAAGTTATATATTAGAAGTAAAGTAAAGTTTAGGGGAAATATAAACAAAACATTGATATTCAGTTGTAAACGTAGATCTCCAATTTCGAATATAACACAAAATTCATAAATATATCACAGAATAAAACCTGAAATTTCAGGCTGATTTTTCTCTTTTTGTTACTAGTAGTATATTAATACTGTTAGTCCAGAGCAATGATTGATTTGTCATCATCAAATTGTCATCACTAAAAATTAGAGCAGGTATTAGACGAACATAAGACTGAACGATATGATACTAATAACTTAACAAAATTGGACTATAAAAACTTCAGTAAGATGTCATTTAAAGATCTGAACAATGTGGGCCTAAGTATACTTCCGAAAACTAAAAGGACTTCATCTCAAAATGAGAAAAAATGGTTTTGGATTGACTGTTTTTGTGTTATCCTTGGTCAATACCTTTTGTGCTTTTACCACTCATTATAACCAGGTTAATTTATAATGGATGCTACAATACTTTCCTTAATCATTACCGTAAAATTTCCAGGGAAAGTAGTCTTTGTTATTTCTAATCCAGAATAAGAAAAACTATGTTTCTGCATCACCACTAAAACTGTAAATAAAACAAATAATAACAACAAGCAGTTTTGGACTCCGTTTTTGAGTACTGTCATGTCGTATTTATCATTTGTGACGATCCCAGGTCCACCATGACAGCGAGAGCAGTGAGTGTATACACATGTTGTTACACTGGCCCGATACTGTTGTCAGACTTCACCAGCATACCCGCAAACCCGATCTCGATAACCTGAAGACATGGAACACAACACACAACAAATATAAGGATCTTTTGTATAGACAGACCAGCATCTGGATGGACAGACAGATAAGTAAAGAAAACCAAACCAACAAACTTCTTGTAAAATATGATCGATGCTCTATCTCAGAATGAACAAGACCCAAGCCAAGTGTAGAGACGCGTCCACATTCTCTGGCACTCCTTCTCACTTTTAATCTTTCACACTTTCGAATCGTGCTTATCTTAGAATTAATTTTTTTACGATATATTCAATTTATCTTTTGTGATTCTAAGCCCTGCTCACTACTGCTAGTCCTGCCTGTAATATGTAGAACTGTTGGGAGCTCGTGTGGACGATTTATTCGGTATTTTTGGACTTCAAGCTTGCTCGGTTGACGAATCCACACAGGTAGGCCCGGATGTTAAGATCACAATATTATGCTTGTTGCTAGTTTGCTAGCTTTGCTACGTGAAATTAAGCACAGGTTTCCATCACGGTTCACAGACAGCTATGACCAAAACCATTTCTGGTGGCCATGATTCTGATTTTGAATTGTCTTTCCCAATTAATGTACATGTCTATAGTTTATTCAAATAATTGTGACCGTGAGCTGTGTCAACACTCGTGTTCGAAGTGCCCTGACTAAATTCACACGTCTCACCCATAAAAGGACATGTACTAAGATATGCAGATAACTGTTTATACTAACCGTGACAGCCAATTTTGTCATATGACCAAAAAAATACTTGTTTAGCACTAGACTCAGTTGTCTGACCGATCACTATATGTTTTTAAGACTTTCCAATTCCGTATAAATATTTCTTGAATCGTAGTATTTTCTATCATGCAACTTAATTGTAACTTATAAAGATGATTGTATATTATTCACTTATTGTGATACTGTTATGTCACAACAAAGGAGTTTGTTGACTTGTAAAATCACTCTTTGAAGTGGCCGATGACGTAATCAGTTGTTCGTAATTCGTTCGTTCTCTCACTCTCATACACACGTGGAAGTTCACCTGCAATAGCAGTAAGTGAGCCAGGATCACAGCGGCGACAACGAGATTATCCTGAACTTTCTTCTGAAGCATGTCGTAACAGCCCTGCAAAACAGGAGAGCATTAGCAGCTTCTTAAGAATCAAACAAAGATCACCAAAAAAAGTATTTATGTCAAAACAACTTTACAAACAGAACATCACCCTACAAAGTGTGCATGAACCCGTGAGTAATCTGCATGATATTTATGGTCTAAAGCGCAATTAATATTCTTAAATTCATTAAAATTGTTAATTATTGATTAATTTGTAATTCTAGGTCATACAGGATATTCATATTTTGAACCTTTTAACTACATGCGACAAAGACAGCTAATAACATCTTCAATGACAATGAAGAATTTGTAGCTGTGAATTGCTGAAGACATCTGAATGGGAGCTCACCTCATCGTTGTACATGTCTTTGGTGGCGTAAGGAGGCTCTGCTGTACACGCCTGCTTCGCCGTGTTGTTCGTACCTTCGATAATATCCTTCCGGCAACACGTGGGCGGCAATGTGCCGTTGAAATCCTCCTGCCCTCGGATCCCGCAACAGTCAAGCTGTACACAGTATACAGAACACACATAGTGTCTTCATCATCCAGACTATTACACAACACAAGTTTTACTTGAAACAAAAGGAAGGACTTAAAAGTGGAAAAAAATAGGAACAAGAAAGAAGAACAAAGAAATGGTAATGAAAGATGCTAGAAATTCTCTCTGTTCTAAAATTCCTCTCTCTCTCTCTCTTTCTCTCTTTCTCTCTTTCTCTCTCTCTCTGTATCTCTCTCTCTCTGTATCTCTCTCTCTCTGTATCTCTCTCTCTGTGTATCACTCTCCTCTCTCCCCGCTCGCTCACACCGAAAAAGCAGGAGATGGAGGACAGAGCTAGTCTAACCACACTCCTCACCAAGTAGTTCATCAGGTTGATGGAGAACGAAAAAGGATCTGAGGCGCTTTTATTGAAATCGCTTTTGACCTTGTCGCCAACTCTGCTTCGAATGTTGTCGTGAAGCTGTTGAAATATAAAAGTAAAGTCTGATTATGTATAAAAATCTGTTTTTATCAAGCTAAAAGACTGTGTCAAGACTAGCTAAGCGTAAATGTATTGATGTTTAAATATGTTCAAGTACGTTTCGATACATTGTATTGTTGATGGAGTAAAGTTATACAATCCTTTATCTGGAATCTTATTTCTAATCACAGATAATACTGCACACTCTCATGCTACATGACTGTACAGTAACAATACACAATCACAGGCTACATAGCTGTAGACAACCAAATGCTACACTATGTATCAAGGCACACGCACACGACATAACGCATTGTACAGTCACGTGGTACAAGGCTGAATACAATCACCACATAGGTACGTGTCTTACCACTGAATCTTTAGCAAGGAACATGCCGCCCACGACGCCCTGGCAGATGACCAGAATGGACATAGAGATAATGAACTGAAGACATAAAACATTATCGGTGTGATTCCAGCAGCGAAAGAAACTCTCAAAAATTTGAATTGACTGACTACCACCTCCCAACCCTACCCCCTAGGAATATGTACACTAGTCTAGGACGTAGTCAAGGTGCTCGCGTACCACCCGTCAAACCATGCCAGTAGTGGGTTAGTGCCACAGTTTGAAAACCGGGGCTCTACACTACTTAAATCCCATGCCACAGATTAGCTTCAAGACCATGTAAAATATTTATTTGTTATTTGGCTTTTTTCTCACAAATCCTTGTGGAATAACCTTGCAATCTATGGCTTCTACACCCGGGTCCTTGACCTGGAGACTTGCTTTCTACGTTTCCCTTCCCACGAACAGTTTACATCGCATGGAACTAACACAAAGGAGAAACGCAGAGGGGAAGAGAGAGAGAGAGAGAGAAGCAGAATAAAGTGAAGGATAAAGAGTAAAGTAATGTGTTTTCACCCCAAGAAGCAAGAGTTTCCATTTTCCACTGGCCCCGCAGCAAGCCATGAAAGAGATGCAGAACAGAACGCCCCCGAAGACCATGAGGGCCACGCCAGCGTCCCCCACAAAGGGCAGGTTGGTGACATCCTTGAGGTCAGGGATGTGAAAGGCCGTGCGGTCCTCGTCTTTCACTATTATAGATGTCACACCAAAGATGATCTGCGTCAGCTTGTCCGGAAGGTACTTTAGCAGTGCTCCTACTACCACGACAGCTAAGGAGCCCAGCTGGAACAATCCAGAAGGAGAGAAGTTTTCACATTGAAACAGGCTAGTGAGCGACTGATACCAGATTTTGATCTGGCTATCTTACATCACAACATAATTTCTTACCTGGTTCTTTAACACTGAAACGTCAAGGGCAATAAAAATTGTGTTCATCATGGTAAACAATCGGCTATTGTTTTCCTTTCTATATTAAACTACAGATATGAAGCCACAAATCTGGTTTAATTCAATTCAACAATAATGTCTGTAACAACAGAATTGTTTTTTAAAAGCGTGAGGCTTACTCCGAAATCTTAGGTCTACTTCCAATAATTATTTTTAAGAAGAGGCGGAACCTACCACAAAGCCAATGTTGAGGACAACGAGGACGATTCTTCCGATGAAGGACAGGCAGCCCATGATGAACTAAAGCTCTGTTCTTCTAAGTGATGTAGGTGTTTCAGGCAGGTGCCGCTGTACAGCAAGACATTTACAGAAATGTGTTAATTAAATCATTTACGTGTTTATTGTTTTCTGAAGATCTGGGAATTGTGTCTTTACCATTAAATTTAAGAAACTGTTCGGTATAGCGAAGACACAGGACGAAGCCGATACCTTTAGGGCACGTTTGTATACTGCAATGCAGCAGACTCCAATAACGGTGGTGGTGCTGGTGCTGGTGGTACAACTTATAAAGAGAATGTCCTCACGACATGAGCACAGTGCTCTTAAGCCAGAGAAAGAACAATAGAGTTACAAACTCAAAGTGGGTAGGGGGTAGTGAGGTGCGCAAGTACATGGGGGTCAGACTTTTATAACAGACTTTGCCAAATGTTTGACTCTTTTCTGCATGGAACTGGCTTCTCTAACCATGCTTCACATGAGTAAGTAAGTCTATTTTAAGTTTGCGGATGTGTTGACCGTGAGGTGTGATGCCTCCTAAGGTGCTCAGCAGAGGGCGTTAGGAACAGGCGACCTGACACTACGTCACAGCGCGACCTGTCCTGCACCTCCGCCCCGTGTTGCTATGTTGTGTTTTGTCGTGTACACAGAGTGTTCACGTATATCCTGCTCAGACGTATGTAAGGTGTGTCGCAATTGAATGTTATTATGTGTGGACACATGTAAGGTGTGTCGTGTCTGACCACGCCAGTAACGTTTGTCCATGCAAGCTGTTGAACAGTATCACACCTGCCGTGATGCTGGCATCAAAATTGAGATACGATTAAAGTAAGAACTCGAGTATACACACATATATATGCACAGACTCAAAGACGAACGAGGAGTAGAGTTAACAGTATGCAGTTATAAAATACTTTTTTCTATAAAAGGTTGGAGGGTCCGCTCTTCTTCTTGCAAACACTTTCAAGCACATTCAAGTGCAAGCTCATAAATTAAATAGTTCAAACTTGTTCCTCTTCAGATCGTGTAGTGTTTGTTGAGATCCATGCGTGACCTCCAATAAAGACTTCTATTTAAGTGAGTGAGGTCCGCTTTCGGTTTGTGCTGGAAACGACCTACGCCAGTGGCACTCCTTACAGACTGAGCAACAACCTTTGTCAGGGAGTGTCGTCTGCGTCACAGCATTGTCAACAACGTGTTGCAGTAGAACAGAAGTGAAAGTAAAGGAAAGCAGCTTAGCTTTACTAAACATATAAATAGTTTTTCGTACGCGAACATAAATGTTACATTAAGACATGCCTTCTGCGTTACAACGTAATACACGGTTACATGTAATGTCGCTTGGTAACGTTTGTTGAGTTAAGTCTGCTTCAAAACAAGTGTCTACCTAGTTTCTAGTTTCACCATAGAACAATCACTCTTAAAACGAAATATTATAGAAAATAAATGATAAAATTATAAAATCTATGAGAGAGAAGATGGATCACGCAAGCGAATATTTCGTGTTTATGAAGTTATTGATGCAACATTTGATCAAACCATCCAATCGAAGGAGGCGAGGAGTAAAGAGATGACAGATTAGCAAACCTAAAACGCAAATAATGAAGCAATGTGGTCCCAAACGAATAAAAACAGGTAAAAACAAACATAAAGAGGAATACGAAAATGTACAAGACTATATACAGAGGTAAGTGAAACCTGATCACACACGGCAGACCTCACGAGCGCAGACCGTGGAAACAAATAACTTTTAACTCAAAATTAGCTAACCCTCACAAGTAATTCAAAAATTGTTTAAATAACAGTCTAAAATTCACAAACTCACAGACCTTTGAAATGGTTTAACTCACAATTTTATCAACAACAAATCTCTCATACAGTAACTCACGGCCTGACAAACTTTACAGACTTTACAAACGACACCCGTGACGTCAGGTGAGGACGTACCTGTACGGTGCTGTCAGCTGTGTGTTTGCCGAGCGTCAGGACGAGTGCTTAAAAGAACGTAAGAGCGATCTGACAGTGCAGCTGACTGTGAGCAACCATTTGTGAGCAACCTATTTGTGAGGTATAATACAGTCTCTTAAGTGAGGTGGTTGGTTATACATTCACTCAGTTCAAAAGAAAAATGACGAAAGTTGTTCCTTATATCCTTGCACACAAATAAAATATGGAAAGGAGTCTTTTGCAATCCACAAGGAGGTTCTTTACACCTGGTCGTCAATGAGCCTATTCATTCCGCACGTCTCGACGTCAACACCTTCCTCCTACCTGATTTATACCCTGCCACTGACATACCGGCTTTCAGGATTTAGCGTGGAGGTACCTGTCTGTCAGCCCTCTGTCTTCTCGCAAACAAGACCACCTGACCACGTATCTCTCCTTTGCAAATAGTCTGCCTCAAACCTCCCCTTCCTTTTCCTACCTTCCGCCTCCCTTTTCTGAACAAAGAACAACGCTGAGACACAAGAGAGAGCAACACGCCTGTTTAATACTTCTCCAAAAAACAATCTT
Organism: Pomacea canaliculata; assembly: GCF_003073045.1. Classification (NCBI taxonomy): domain Eukaryota; kingdom Metazoa; phylum Mollusca; class Gastropoda; order Architaenioglossa; family Ampullariidae; genus Pomacea; species Pomacea canaliculata. The sequence goes on from NC_037597.1 coordinate 15,606,607, forward strand.
TCCTCCCTGTTTGAACACAAACTGACAAGGAATAAATAATAAATAAGCGAAAACTGTCTAGTGTTTGTCATACCATTAAAGTATCTCTTGTCTGTCAGATATTGTTGGACTACCACACAAAAAAGGTGAGAAACACAAAGCAGATAAGTAATATTACAATCCTGCGTCGCTAAATAACAGATAGAAAGACTAAGCAATGATATCAGCTTTACACATAGCCATGACCTTTCTGGCACCAGGTTTGACCCAGAGATTAAGTGATTCACTGAGAAATATCTCTCAATGAAGAACAGCACATATTCTTCTGATGTTTTATTTAATCATAATTGTTTCATTTGTCACTAAAGGTTTGGTAATCTGCATCATTAGACTAAAAGTAGGACCCGAGCTCCCTGCTGCCCAAGTTCCCTGTCAGTGCTTCTTCTCATTGACTGCACGAGGCAGTGGACTGAAACCTCCTCTGAACCTGTGCCCCTACTCTGTATTGAGTGACGTCACCTCTGTCTGAAATGGTCGACAGCCATCTGCCAGGTGCTGCGCAGGTTAATGGGGCAAAACCAAAAAAAAATATTAAAAAAAGAAAAGAAGTACCTTACAAGGCTAAGAAAGAAATGAGTAGGTGACACTGGCTGTCACGGGACTTCGTTAGCCAGTCAAGCGAGCCATAATTGTCATGAGTCATATATAGCCAAGCTTCAGTGGGTTTTTTTTCTACTACTTTGAACTTGTTGAAGCAAATGCAACCTTAACTGAGACACCGGTAGAACAGAAACGACCACAGCAGCCTAGAAAATTGCAGTCACTGTTTTTGCTGAATTCAACAAAAGGATTCATAAAGTGAATCGTTGATTCTTTGGTAATTTTAGTTCTTGAATTGTAGCCATACGAAAAGTTTGCATCACAGCAATCAGGGACTGAAGGTAACAAGTCAGACAAAGAAAAAATCGTCTATGGTTTTGTCAGATTTATATATAAAAAGCAAGTATTGTCACAGACGTGTTGTCCAATTGACGTTTAACAACTAAAAACTGTGAGACAGGTGGACTGCAGGGATGAGCTTTTGAAAAATGATTGTTGTTGAGTAAATGTCTATATACACGTGGAGTCTCACTCCTCACATTTGATTACTGCACAGTCACGTGACGAATTCGCACAAACGATGTCATTAACCTTCAGACACACCATTAGCAGGGGATGTCACTCCATTGTCGTCATCTGTCATGCTTTCTGGTGGCTCAGAGAGGAGAAACCTTGTTGATTTTTATGATAACAATAGCCAACATTATTTCAACGACCTGCAAAATAAAAGAAAGTTGACACACTTTATTAAATTAAAATCCTCTGCGTCTCATTCACTTTCACTCGATCTGTTCTGCAAGTCTATGTCTATACATTTATTTTGTGTGAGAGAAATTATTTCAACACACATATATATAGTTATCGGCATATGATAACTACATGTAATTGTCCTTTTAGATTAATAAACATATGTTGTATTGTGTTGTGTTATTATTATTTGTGGTAAAGTCTTCGTACGGCTGGTAGACGGTTTAGATGATCCGTTTCCCTCACCCACCCCCATACCTCTCCGGCTAATGTATTTTTACCTGCAAGAGTAGAATGAATCCCATAATAACAGAAGCTGCAATCACTTTGTCTGTTATCTTGCTCAGAAGCGTTTCATAACATCCCTGTAAACAGAAATGCACAATACACATGCACGCATAAACAGGTCTTTGTAATCACACGCGTGCAAAGACATAACAAACATTAATGCGGTGACCTATAACCTTGTTCTATCTGCACGTTCATACATACCCTCAAACAACACTTTTATGATTTTTAGATTAGTGGTATCAGGAAAAATGTATCCGAGATATTACAGTAAATCATGCACGGTGAGTCTCAAGTCCCATATCAAAGTCTCCCCCCTCCATTTTCTCTCTCTCTCTCTCTTTTTTCTTGCTTGGTCTAATGCTAGCTCGGGCCGTAAAGACAATAAAAATGCGGCGTTCCTTCTTGTTGTACACGTGTTTGCAGGAATCACTACTCATCCCTGTTTCACGTGTTGACCTCTGACCATCGGGCTGACCACTCACCACCGTGTTGTAGTCGGCGGGCGGTGCTGACGATCTTACGCACGCGTTCTTCCTGGCGTTGTCGGAGCCGTCGATGATGCTCTTCAAGCAGCACGTGGGTGGCAGGGACGAGAAGTCAATCTGACCCCGAATACCACAGCAGTCCAGCTGCACGACAAAGGTCAGGTTAGGTCGGGGTGACTATCGTACATCACAAACTGACCCAACCATTCATCAGCTTGATAAACGTATACTGTGACATCCTAAAGAATCTGCTCCATTACTTATACATGGACGACGAACTATAATGCTTATACATAGCAATAATATATATATATTCATATCTATGTACATATCTTTATTAGGTATATTCCTATTGCAGTTATACAGAACTAATACGAGTGGCGGTGCTTTCTGATAATACCTTTTCTTACGATTGTTTGAACTATTACACTACATCTATGACTATACTTCACATCTACCACTACACCTTTGTACTACTACAGTGTAAGTAGAAGTGCTTTGACAATAAATAATTGCACTCACAAGGTAGTTTAGGAGATTGATGGAGAATGAGAAAACATCTTGTCCATTTGCCTGAAAATCTGACTTCACTTTGTCTCCGATGGTGTCTTCGATCTTCTTGTTAAACTGTACAGAAAAAAAAAACGACCTGACTGTGAAAATAATCAGAACATGAATAAGAGAGAATAGTTTTTGGCTAGAAGCCCGTTTATCGTCAACATGCTTCGCTGTTTAACTCATGACCAGCTTGTAGAAAAACATGGTCAAAATTTCTGTCATTAATTGTTTGAAAAGATCATAGCTGTGATCAAGGAGTTTAAAGATAACAATAATACTGTTAATAAATTGTTGAAAGATTATATTTTTACACACACGCGCGCGCGCGCGCACACACACACACACACACACACACACACAGACGAGTTGTTTTCCCTCCTTCCCAACTTGCCACAGAATCCTTGGTCATGATGAGTGCGAAGACAACGGCTTGAGCGATGACAAGAATGGTCAGGACGACTATAAACTATAGATGACAGACACAAGGAGAGCAAGGTGAGTCAACGCACGAAAGGGTCAACTTTTTTTCTTACTTTCTTTTTTCTTTATTTATTTCTTCTTTATGGTTTCATCCAAATCTCGATACTGATGAAGCAGCTATGTAGATGCTTTTTATGACAATTTGCTAACCCGTTAATCTCTATTAGTCAATAACGATGGGGCGTTAAACTCATCTTTAGAGCAAAGAACTGTGTGACTAGTAGCCGTTAGCTCTCTGTTTATTACTACCATGCCACAAGGACTTAATATTACAATTTAAAGGAGGACTCTTTTTTTTTACCCTACACACTAATGTCATTACTATGTACAGAAGGAGTTTACTCACAATGTACAAAAGGACTCTGTAGTTACAGCAAGCGCCGCAGCAAGCAGTGAAGGAGACGAAGAAGAGGATGGCTCCGAAGATGATGAGTGCATAGCCCACTTCGCCCAGGAATGGTAGCTGTGACACCTGCGCGATGTTGGGGATGTTGAAGTCGGACTTGTCGCTGGACTGCACCGAGAAGGAGGCGGCCCCGAAGACCAGCTGCAGGAACTTGTCGGCCGAGAACTTCAGTAGAGCTCCGATGACCACCACGCCCAGCGAGATGATCTGTATGAACAGACACGCCATCATGACAACAAACAGCAAGAACAACAACAGGCAATCAATTTAGCATTTTGAATCACAAGTGAACAGATAGCTGTGCATTGAGTAAAAGGTTAAAGCCGTTCACATGTTTATGTATTTTCACTCACAAATCTGCATATTTTCCGGTTTAGGCAGAAACGTGCCATTCTTTTGTAATAATTTCCATCTCTGGACAAGTTCATGATCAACAGCTCCATTGCTCTTTAGTCAAGAATATATTGCAGAGGAAAGATTTTCTTCTAATAAAAACATGTCTGTGTTTATGTGTTTGTGCTGTGACGAGCTTCGCTGGATGTACGTGCTGTTTGTAACATTAGTCCAGCAGTGACACACGGCTTTCACACAACAGACAGCTATGGGCCTTTTTCTAGAACATTGTTTTCCGACAAATACTCGGCTGATTCACAGGGCTCAAAAACATTGTTGCTCTCTACCTCGAAGAGTTTCAGGCATAATGAGAATTAAAAAGTTTAAATAATATTGAAAAAAGTGCAAAAGGATGACTTCTCATAAAAATACAGTACAGTTTTACATCTTGACACCCTTCTAGTGTATTCAAGTAAATTAATTGTCGATTGCAAATCTAATGACTTTTCTCTTTGCAGGTGACAACTCTACCAATTCTGTTCGTTTCATATTATAACCTGAACATTGAACAGCCAGTACATTTTCTGTTAGGCACACAACTATCTTGTTAAGACGAGAACCTGATCATCATACCGCGATGGCGATGTTGATAACAACCAAAACGACTCGAGCAGCAGCCGAGATGCACATTTTTCCCTTTAGTGATTGTGTAGTCGTCGAGGGAAGAGTCAGACCTCGGTCACAGACGTCTCGATGTGTCCTGTCGTTGCGAGGCGACAACCCTGTGTGAGCTTCTAGAAGAATACAATCCCTGAGGTGCTGTACCTACATTAACATGCCATTGTCTCAGCTTTTGTCTACATGACGTGTCTTCTACAGGTAAGGTCAAGTTCTTTTTGGCCCGTGCTGAAAGTCACGTGTCTTGAAATCGTTAAAACGATTGATTTATTTCCTCAACTGATTAACGTACGAGCAGGCAATCGTCGTCTAGTTCTCTGTTAGACGATAAATGCAGAAACGTTTTCGGGATAAATAGGAATAAACTGATCATTTAAAACAATGTTTATTTAAACAACAACAATATTTGTATTACATTTTAACAAAAACTTTTTGCCTTTCGATAGAAATGTTCATTTTTTCCCCAGCAAAGATAATTTGTCTCATAGCTTGGGGCAAGTGTTGAAGGAGGAGTGATTAGTATTTTACGCCGAGCCAGCAGTCTATATAACGGTAAGGCAGTCAGCCCTGTAAACAGATGACACATGCAGAGAAAGAACAGCGAGCCCGAGACGAGATTCGAACCCAGCCCAGCCTGTCCTCACCACCAGACTGCCAGCTTGCAGCAAGCTATGGACGAGTAAGAACTGCGATGGCAGTACATGTGGACTACAAGAGACGGAATGTGCGAGGGTGAAAAGACTGAGACTGCTGGAAGAAGACTGAAAACCAATGACGTCAGCGAGTGGCTGAAAATGTGTTTCGACTTTAACTGGCACTAGTCCGTTAGTTCTGACGTTGGTAACCTGGCGTTGGCCTGTCACACTAGTGTCTCACTGGGAATGTCACGGCTCTGGCGTGGCCTTAGCAACGCTCCATTGTTTGTCACTGTGCTCGGGGTCACAGTCGTGGGTCACCTCGCTCACCCATCGTCACTGTACACATATTAATAAATACTAGCAGAGTACTAATATAGCACTGTATAGAATGCTGTATGACCAAAGCTAAGCTTATCGCTCTTGACAAGAGCTTATTTATACTTTTGCAAAATGGAAAATTCCTAAGTATCCATTCACACACGCGCGCACGCATGATACTCTCTCTTTCCCACCACATTCCCGTGTATCAGACAAACACGGTCGTTGAAGGACATTACAAACACCATAAACAAACACTTCAACCCCAGTAGGAAAGAACAATCTGAAATAAGAAAGCTTCAACTATTTTTGGTAGGATTTACATTATGTACATTACGAGAAGCTGTATTTCACTATTTGAAAGACCCTTATTGTCTGTCTGTCGGTCGGTCGGTCTCTGGACAGGTGAACTCCAAATCTCATACAATTCAATTGGCTGTTTTGTCGCTCGATCAGGTCTCGAGTACGGGTTGTCACCGGTGGTAATAAGAAAGCAGCTGACAGGCACGAACTTGCTGAATAACGGGTCATCGGCAGGTTGCTACCACCATACTCAAGCCACGAACCCTCGCGTGGTACTAAACACTGTGTTTATTGGGTTTATTGGCTCAAGCATGCACCTACATGCTCTCTCTCTCTCTTACAGCATACCCTCGCTAGAGCTAAGCACACTCTGTGTGTGTGTGTATATAAAGAAATAAAAAAGAAATCACTGTGAGACAGAAAGACTTCATCTCTCTCGAGGAAAGAAGATCCATTTAGCCTTCTTCCTGATAACCTTAGTGTTGGTATCCCAACGAAGTCTCGAAGATCGTGCCCAGGTGATGAAATGTGTCGACAATATATCCACCTCCTTGTTATAGATGATAGCTATGGGACTTAGTGGAGAAGTCTGACGGAAATTAAGACAGTTTTTTGGTTGTTCTGACATTAAGTTATGAGAAACATCGTTCATACTTGTTTAGGTATAGTATGGAAATTTAAGATGGTTTGTAGCTTTGAACACTCTTGGAGAGGCACACTGCTGGGGAGGATTTAGTCCTATAGTCAATTTACTTGTTTGTTGACAATTATGTTAGTTATTTTTTTTATTGTCAAAGGCTGTTAAGACAATGGTTCTGCATGCATGTGCTTGAAGTAACACTAACCCCACAAACAACCATGCACACATATACATGCACACAAACGCATGCGCAGTATTAAATCCCTCTTATTTTCAGGAAGTTAGCCAGGTGTTGATAAGGTTCGCCTGACAGGACCTTGAAGACTATTGCCTGACTACAGATCGTCAAGCGCGAGTAAACACAGAGCGAACGTTGGCAGGAGGGTCAGAGGGGGGAGACAGTGACATCACAAAGACCTGCCAACCAGGAAGACTTTTTGTCCCCAACACAAAAGGTTTTTAGTTATCGCACGGGGGGACGCACTTTATGTGCACAAAGTAGATCAAGTGCTTGGCACCAGGCCATACTCAGTGGAGCGATTGTGTTTCTCAAAGGATATTTCTGAGCATGACGCCTCTCCGTCCCGCACCTACAAGCATGCTACTAAGGACTGCCAAGCACACTGCCTCAACTAGGTAGATATATATGTATACTGGGTTTAGCAAACAGTAGTCTGTCAAAAACATCATGTTAATTATGACTCAGCTTTCTTAGCTGCCTGTCATGTCTGACTCCCACCTGCCTACACCTCCCTCTCTGAGCATCAGTAGACAACATTGAACATTGTGTGTGTTTAGGTGCACAGAACTCAATGCTTGCACTCCCTGCTTAGCTTAGCTGACTGCTTTGCCTTAGCCATCAAGGTGTCGCACAACGACACTCTGAGACCCTAGCCCCAAGTGGTGCATCATCCAGGGCCTGCAGCACAATGTCTTTCACACCAGTGCACATTGTGATTAAACTCCCTGAAGCAAGAATATTTCAGATGTAGTGCAGCTCCGTGACAGGGCCGCCGAGAGCCAGCCCGGGCCCCGGGACAGACGACCTCTCCGGGCCCCTTGTACTTGTAATCGTAAATTATTTTCCCAGTATATAATGTATGTTTACAATTCGAATCTCAATATCTACACTTCATTCAGTAACGAAATATAGACTGCAAACAGTAGGACAAGTGCACTAGGATCTACATCACTACTTGAACATAAAGTTGTTTACATGCGAGTGGTTAGTAAATGAGGACAAATGATGTTAAAGGATCAGACTTGTAGCACTCCGCTCCACAGACCCCCCCCCCCCTTTAGTAAGGACTGTTACGTCAGCAGCGATGTCAAAACCTCGACAGATTAGAACAACGGGTAGATGTATCACATCGCCTTTGTGTTCTAAGTGCTGCGCTTTTGTACTAAGCTCACTGACGTGCAAGGAAATGTTCTCTATGTAAGTGATTTATACTTCTACATGTAAAGAGGAAGAACCGAAGAAGTAAATGCCTAAACAAGTCTTCATCGAGTGTCATTAATAACCTCATTAAAAAAAGTGTTTGCTGCGACGAACAGCAGAACACATCAGTTATCATTTTTATCAACTTACATAACAAACACGCAGCACCTATCGAAAGTCCCTTCCTATATTATTCCTTTAGCAAAACCGCACGCGCGCGCGCACACACACACACAATAACTACACACACGCATGCTGTTACACGTAAACAAATATCTGAACTGAACTGTCGCCTTCAGACTCTTTAAAGCAGAAATTTTGAATTCATCCAACTTTTTACGAAGCATAAACTCGGTCGACTTCAAACCCCATCAGTCACTAGCCGTTAAAATACGTGCTGAGTTTTAGAAGACAAAGCAACTGTTTTAAAGACTAGTTAGCTAGTAAGTGTCAATACTTTTAATATTTAAGGAGATTAGAATGTTTTGTAAAAATGACAGAAAAATAGAAATGTTTAGCATATTTTAGCTGACTCGTAATAGTTCATAGAACAAAGTTATACTGTACTAATATTGTCATTTTACCTGCTGACTAAAAACTTTATGAGCTTTTCTCACAAACTTCATTATTGTCAGTCAATTTGAGACGCTAGTCACTCTCATTGACACTGATGTTCCTGCCTTGTCAAATGCTATTTGCCAATAAACTCGATTACTATACTGTATGGTAGTGTGCGACATCGCAGTTAATGGGGATGGAACATAGCACGCACACAGGAGGGTGGAGGCTGGCAATGTGGGGGTCGGGTGGTCGCTGGCCGGGTGACAGCCACGTGACAGAGGGAAGGTGTGAGGGGGTCGACTAGCGACAGGATGCAGGTGCGCGGATGTGGATGGATACGCCTAATCAACCATCCAAACAAAGTTATGCAGAGGGCAACCCAGAATCACGAGGTCAGAAGAGTTGGAGGACTTACGGATACATGTATCACCATCTTCAGTGTACCCTGCGCAGCAAACATTCTTCCTGCGATAGGCGAGCTCCGTGACCACCTTGTACGTTGACCTCAGCTCTGTTCTGTAAGCAGCAAATGTTGTTTAACTCGAGATACATGCATACGAAAAAATAGAAAGACGAGACAAAAATGGCGTATCATACGACTACTTCTAAGATGTTAATCTTTTCCTATTCCTTTGGCTAAGGAGCATACACATATTTTAGTTACAGAAGTCTTACAAAACAAGTGCGAGCATGACAACTGTGAAATTATAGGTCACAAATCACATTCGCATACACAAACGCATACACTCACATTCACACTTACCACCAGACCTTCCTATATGCACCAGGCCCTCACTCAGACCAGGCCCTCCCTTTTCGTATACTTGAAGGAAACGAGGTACCCCTAAGCTTCTAATGCCAAAGCGAAGAAAGTGATGAATCAATTTTTTTTCTCAAAGTTTTGCACCAGGCCCTCCCTTTGCACCAGACCCTCCTCTCTGCACCAGACCCTCCATCGACCTGGAACTTTTGTTAAAAAAAGTTTTGCACCAGGCCCTCCCTTTGCACCAGACCCTCTCTTTGCACCAGACCCTCCCATCGAAGTGGAACTTTTTTTTAGTCTTCGAATGCCAAAGCGAAGAAACTGATGAATCAATTTTTTTTTGTTTTGCACCAGGCCCTCCCTGTGCACCAGACCCTCCCCTCGACCTGGAACTTTTGTTAAAAAAAAGTTTTGCACTAGGCCCTCCCCCGGGTTTGTTTGCTTTTGTTTTGTTTTGTTTTTTTGGGGTTTTTTTTGAAAATGGTTAGGGGTTAGAGTGTTCTGCAATTCACATTAATTCACGCAACTGGCTGCGTTCTTCATCGACGTGCGAGTCGAGTGATCCCATCGCCTAAAGTTGTTTCATTTCTTTTCATCTGCTTTGCAACGATATTTGAAAGGTTTCAACAAAATGCGAAATGAATGAAAAAAATTGTAAAGCTAGGAAACAGCCACGCGAGAATGTGCCTCTCTTTACACTTTCGCCGATGCCACCCCGAGGCGAGAGTCCGGGGCGTTACTGAGAGCCTGACTCGGCAAAAGCTTTCCCTCCGGTTTGATAGACTTTTTCAGACTCTCGACGCGGAGGCCAGCTACCCCTCACTAAACCGTTCACTCGGTAGTAGTGACAGGCGGTGTGTAGAAAGGGCATCGACGTAATTACTGGGAATTCCTCGTTGATAAGAAGAATTTCAAGCCCCCAATCCCTATCACGAAGGACGTTCAAGGGGTTCGCATTGTTTTCAAAGCATGGTCACATCCACCTTGATTCCTTCTAAAGGCAGCCAGACCTGTTATTGCTCAATCTCTTGTGGCTAAACGCCACTTCTCCCTCTAAGAAGTTAGCACCGATGCGTGAAGAATCGGTGAACTATTTAACAGGCTAGAGACTCGCCCGTTATCGGAATTAATCAGACAAATCGCTCCACCACCTAAGAACGGCCATGCGCCACCAACCACCGAATCAAGAAAAAGATATCAATCTGTCAATGCTTACAGTGTGCGGACTGGGTGTGTTTTACCGTGTTGAATCAAATTAAGCCGCAGGCTCCACTCCTGGTGGTGACCTTCCGTCAATTCCTTTAAGTTTCAGCTTTGCAACCATACTTCCCCTGGAACCCGAAAAGTTTGGTTTCAGAGTCGATGAAGCGACACTTGCACAACGCTAGTTGGCATCGTTTATGGTCAGAACAATGACAGTATTTAATCGTCTTCGAACCTCTGACTAGCTCTTGACTAATGAAAATATGCTTGGCAAATGCTTTCGCAGTTGTTCGTCTTGCGAAGACGACCCTGCGAAGAGCCGCGCACGCTCAGGCTTCGCGCAGTGACGACCGTCGCGAGACGGACCGCACGACCATGCCTGAGATGCAACTACGAGCTTTTTAAGCGCAACGACTTTAATATACGCTATTGGAGCTGAAATTACCACGGCTGCTGACACCAGACTTGCCCTCCAATAGATCCTCGTTAAAGGGTTTAAAGTGTACTCATTCCAATTGCGGAGCCTCAAAAGAGTTCCGTATTGCTATTTTTCGTCACTACCTCCCCTAGCCGGGAGTGGGTAAGTTGCGCGCCTGGTGCCTTCCTTGGATGTGGTATCCGTTTCTCATGCTCCCTCTCCGGAATCACACCCTGATTCCCCGTTACCCGTTGTCAACATGGTAGGTCTATCACGTACCATCGACAGTTGATAAGGCAGACATTTGAAAGATGCCTCGCCGGCTCGAGGCCATGCGATCGGCACAAAGTTATCCAGAGTCATTAAAAGGGACGGGGCCGAGACCCCGACTGATTTTGAACTAATAAAAGCGCTCTTTCCCGGCTTTGACGGGTCGGAGTTGGTTTGCATGTATTAGCTCTAGAATTGCCACAGTTATCCAAGTAGAAATGGATCATCTAAGGAACCTCGACTGATTTCATGAGCCATTCGCGGTTTCACCGTACGAGGCATGGCTTAATCTTTGAGAACAAGCATATGACTACTGGTAGGATCAACCAGAATGCTGTTGGGTGTACACGTAACCGCCTCCCACGAAGCAGTCGCCGCTGGAGCGCGGGTCCTGAGTTCGCGGGTGCTTTTCGCTCTTGCAACCGAATCATCGGTTCAAATTTTCAACGTGCGGAGCGTTCACCCGATCGACACGGGCGCGCTCTTTCACTCGAGACACAGTCAAGCGTTATTCGATACGCCGACGCGGCTAGAAAGGAGCACGACGAACCCCTCTCTCTGCTCAACCAGCCCACGCCTGAGCCGTGGGAAACGCGACAGCGAAAGCCGCGCGAATCGCCAGCGAGCCAACCCGTACCACACCTTCTTCGGTCCGCTTTGAAACCGGCTCGCAGCAGGACGGGACGCAGACAACGATCACTTTCGACCGAGGGCGTCGCACGCCGAGCGAGCGCTCATTTGCCGATGAAAAATCCAAAACTGGGTGAGCACTACATGGCTAATAGTAACCTTTCTCTATTGCCATGTTCACTTTCTCGCGCCTTTCGGCACACCTGCTCCCCATATATATAGCGCCGATTTTGCCCTTCCCTGCCTTGTGCCACGCCTCCCCTTGCACCAGGCCCTCCGCACCAGACCCTCCTCTCGAACGTACATTTTACAAGTTTGGCACCAGGCCCTCCGCACCAGACCCTCCGCACCAGACCCTCCTGTTCGGTAAACTTGAAGGAAACGAGGCTCCCCTAAGCTTCCAGTACCAAAATGAAGTTACTAATGACTAGAAGTGTGTTTTCAATGTGTTGCACCAGACCATCCGCTTTGCACCAGACCCTCCGCGAGACACAGTTCGTGGTCTGGAGAGAAAAGTCGTCGTCTGTCTGGAGCACCCTGATCACGGCTTATTTAGATCTGACTATTTAGCAGTGTACAACCTTACCTCTCCGCTACTTGACCACATGTCCCGCTGTACGTCACAACTTGTGATTGTCTCCCTGTCGACAAGCGCTAGAAGGTGACTGACACTGACACTGACACTGACACACCTGTCACCTGCTGTAGTCGTGTGTCAGTCTCTTACACCAACAATTGTCTTCTAGTGTTTGTCCTTTTCTACTCTCAGTCTATTACCACGTCATCACCTTATGATGTAATAGATATGACGTCATGATAGATTTTTACATCACGATGTCTTTGTTTACAAAACAACAAGTGTCAACAAGTTTGTCTGTTTCAGAGGTGTGTGCTTGTGTTAATGTGTCATCATATCTGTGCGTGTGTCAGTCTACCAGTGTGATATATGTGTGAATGTGTCAGTCTACCAGTGTGATATCTGTGTGAATGTGTCAGTCTACCAGTGTGATATCTGTGTCACTGTGTCTACAAGAGGTTGTACACGTGCTGTCAAAGGGTCTCATCAGACTGTAAAGTCAGTGTCGTGCACTAAAGTATTCAGTCTGATATTGTTTACTGCCAATGGTAAACAAAGGGGAAAAACTCTGAGACTGAATAAACACGAGTGGTCCCCCTTCTTTGAGTGAAGAGATTTATTGATGTAAACACAACAAACACTAGCGGCTCACTTATACAACAAATGTTACAAGTTTAACTGTTTGACACAAACACATTCACACGATGTACAAATGTTGTTACAAATCCTTTATAAATGTCGCCCACACGTTTCACAATGAGTGTTTCAATAAAGATTTTTGTTGTTAGTTTAACACAGATACAGACTGTCGTTAAGTGGTTAAAGTAGTTTTAACAGTCATGTCACCCACAGACACCACGTGACCACTGTTTCAACAAAGTCAAACAACAGGCTGACAATATAAATATACAGCAGATAGCAAATAAACCAATAAATAGCAATGACAGGATACAATACGTCAACATCGATTAAATAACACTGTCACAGTTTGCCAACATCTTGTCACAACACACAGTATACCCTGACCGTGACACGTCATGACAGGAAATCTCACAATCAGCCATTGGTGACAGGATGTTAGTCCTCAGTGACGTCATGTTGATGGAGGATGAAGGTGGACAGCGACTGTCGTCTGTCAGGAAAGCGATGATGATGTACGGTGACTATATCTTCTCAGAAAACTACAGAATTCGAAGGAATAGAGGGGCGACAGCGAGAGAAGGCAGCCAATAAAATGTAAAAGCAAAGTAGACCTCATCCAGCAAACAAAGTCACGTGTTTGTTTTCAATAGTTCACGTCACAAGAAGTAAGATTACAGACCGAGTACTAAACCTAAAGAAAGAGGCGCTGCTACCGATGAAGATAACACCGCTCACTCAGGAAGCAGGCAACAGAAGGTAATCCCTAACGAGCAGTGTCTTTCATCTAAAAAGAAAAGCTGACAACAACGATGTGAAAAGAGCGGTAGTCAACCTTAAACTAATAATAAAATAACTAAGCGATAACCAAACAAATAACCAAATAACTTGCCCTGGCTGCCTTACAACGATCAGAAGGAAGAGAGTTGTGGAGTCAGTGAGACACACCTGTAGGCTACCTGGTGATAAAACATGGCTACCCTTCACATTCCTGTGTATGACATCTTTGGTATGTAAGTATTGCCGAGCATGAACTACACCCCGCAAGGTATGTGTGACCACTAGCTATATATATACACAATCACTAGGTTTATACACTAATAATATGTGACTACACGATAAAGCACACTGCATCGACTGTGTGATTTTTTTCACCAGCGAACTGAATGAAGAAATCATTATGGCGGGATGTAAGAAGGAGGCAGTTGATAGGAAGTTGTGTGTAGGTGGACACGGTATGGTGCAGACAAAGACAGAGCAACACAAATGAGTGTAAATACACAACAAAAACACAGATCAAGAGGAGACTTAGATCGAAGAACAAGAGAGTGCAGTCCCCTTCAGTGTCGCAGGCTATTTTTATCCTGCTGTAGAGGGATAGGGCAGATAAAGATCAGCTGACGTTTGTTGTGTTTGACGTCACCAGTCGTCTGCTCAGCGCTGTTTCTAACGTACTTGTGTGGCTGTTGGCTGTCCGTTGCCTCTTCTATCCTTGTGCGCATGTTTCTTGTGGAGCAAAGCTTGGAGATGAAAGTGTCCGATGGTGTCGGCGCTGGCTATTATTTCAGCCCCAGCGAAATGTTGTTGTCAACCTCGGAGTTCAGCGTGTCCTGGTCAGTCGTCTGTCAGCAGCAGGCTGTGGCGGACGTGCCAGGCGGTGCTGACCGTAGTACATGGGTGCCACTGTTGGCACAAGGCAGGTATGGTTAAGGTCGGCGCTATATACATGGGAAGCAGGCGTCCTGAAAGGTGCGCGAAAGGGACCGTGGCTATAAAGGTTTCTATATATGAAATGCTCACCCAGTTTTGTATTTTTATTCGTAATAAATGAACTAACATTGTAAAACAGAGATAAAAACATAACTGTCATCAAAGTTAGAAAGCAGTGCACACTCTTTGATGTCTGTGACATCACGACTGTCCTTTATCTAGAGTTCTCGCGAGACTTGGTGAAAGATGAAAAGAAAACCTCGCGTGTATTGTCACGTGGACACTGCACTCACAGTGGTTTGTCTGAACACGTTTGTGGTCATGTCCCTGAAGTCAAAGCAAAATTTGGATAATTGTATCAAATATTCCAGAGATGTCCTCCCCAGTTATTTTTATTATTTCGCTCGCGTTTAGCGCGGACAGTTTTTACTTTTGAATTTGTATGCCGCTGCTGATAAAGATTCACGCTTTTTTTAAGGTCAATTAAAGTTTGGAAAAACTTCAGGGTGTCCTGAAAATTGTATTGACAGACAAATCTGACAGATTGTTTTCTTTCATGTGTCCCACAATTTTTCTGCTAGATTAGTTTTTGGCATTTAATTCCAATCCTAATGCCCAGGGTTGTCCATGGGACATATTTTTCTATCCCGTCCCATCCCGTCCCATGGCAATTTATGCCTGTCCCATCCCGTCCCATCCCACGGGATGTTTCCCATGGGATTCCCATGGTATTAACAATCCTATGGACAACACTGAAAACCACTTTTCGGCTTTTGTTCTATAATTCCTGCTACTTCACATACAATAGATGATTCAGAGGAAAGATTTAAATCCTTGATGAATGAAATAACAGTAAATTTATTTTGCAATATCAAGTATCGACTACCATGGGAAATACAAATGTGTGCTGTCCCATCCCATCCCATCCTATGGGACGTTTCCCATGGGATTCCCATGGGATTCCCATTCCTATGGACAACACTGCTAATGCCTAAAAATAAATTCTACCAGAGGAAATCTACTTACTATTACTAATGTTAATATAAATAATTAAAAAAAAAATAATAATGGGATTCATATAACACATAATCCTCTTTGCCGCAGTTCTTATGCAATTTTCTAAAAGACTGCCAAGAACACCAAACACATAATAATATCAACCTTGTACAATGCAAGATTTCACATTGCGCTTGCAATACTGAACATATAGTTTTTATCGTGAAATGCAGTAGCCAGAACTGCAAACCTCTAGAATATCTGGAAGAAAACGTGGGCCATTAGGACCCCAAATACTTGTTTAAGAAGAGCTCGGTGGTGGGGGACCCACAGCAAGCAGGAGAATAGCGGACAAAATTGAGAAATCCTGGGGAGCAGGAAGCAAGATGACACATTATGGGACAATAGCACGTAAGAGATAATGAAGTCAACAACTTTTTTTCAAAGTTCCATCGCTATCTTAATAATGATTTAGTTTATTCGATGAAAGCGGGGCCTGCTTTAAGCAAAACAGCAATAATGTTGGCCCCCATCTCAGCTCGTTTGGACAGTTTCGCTTAGCTTTACTTCCAAACACCATCACCCTGGCTTACTTTTCTGAATCGCTTCTTCTCGAAGAACTTAATCTCCATACTATGCCTATACAGGACTACGAAAATAGACTTTGCAGCTCTACCAGCGGCAGTTTGGGGCGATACTGAGTG